>NC_034409.1:58533719-58783265 GCF_002078875.1 Numida meleagris | reverse complement strand
GGGAAGGGAAGGGATAATAGACATCTTGTGTCAGGATTCTCTGGTCCACTTTCTTTAAGTTTTGAAAATTGCACTAACATCCCTCCTTGTCAAGGCCAGTATCTGCCTATTATAGTAAGTAGTTTCACATACACAGTTAATAGTAGTACTGAAAGCAAAGGAATGTCAGTTCTGATCATTGTTTTACATAAAAAGGATGATAGAAAAACACTACATTTTTAAGTCCTAATTGCAGTGTAGATCACCTTGTTTATTGCCTCTAACTGAATCTCCTAATTACTGAAAATGTTTTAATCATTATGCACTCTTGAAGTGAACATAATATTATGGCATCTGTTTCCAATACAATGAACAGCAGATGAACTGTCTAACCACTATACAGAGCAAATCCCTTCAATGACTTTGTCCTCTGAACCATGTCTAGCTCAGGAGATTCTCCTCTTTGCCAGCTGCTGCTCTCCAGTTCCAGGAGATGGCTGCTGGTGGGATTTGCAGACAGGTACAGTCACCTTCCTACACTCTCCTGGCTCGTTAGTATTGTCTGTTTTGGTTGCTGGGGGATTCAGAGAGGTGAGAAAGCTGAGACTTGCAGTGCTGGAATGAAAAGTGCTGCTGCTCTTATTCAAAGTGGATCTTGGGTATTTTGCAATAAAACTCACTGGCAAATAAGGGAAAGATGTCACTTTAATGAGAGCCAGGTTCCGAATGTACTTATGAGCATTGCTTTAGCTATTGCTGCTGTTCAGAGCAACAGTTATGTACACATGAAGTGGTTTCTAACTAACTGTTAAAAAATTACAAAGGAATGATGCATGTGCCCTTGTGCCAAGACACACATTTATTTTTACAGCTCCTCTCCTTCAGCTGCTGAAATTATCAATACCACTATGCTTTCTTCTAAATCCCCCTAATTGCAACCAGGGCACTTCTCCTGACCAGAAAGTACTAAAGTGTGAGTGCTCTTAATCCAGGTCTGTTCATAGTGTGCAAGCTAGATGGATAAGTAAAGATCTTTTGATTCTCCCTTTAATTAGAAACAGAAATAACCTATTTTATAGGCAAAATTGCGTCTCTGACAGAAATCTAGTCACTTAATGGGGCAGAGAAAATGGCAAAGCTTGGTACAGAAAAGGGGCTGAGAAGGCTGTATAGTGAGGATACTTGATTCTATACTTGTAATAGAACTACTGAAATCAATTCCAATACTGACTTATCTGCAGGGTGGTCATTAAGGGGCTTGCCTCATTTTTTGAAAATGGTTATATGAAGGGTCAGTGGAGACCATGCTGCTCAAATGCATAGCAAAGTTCAGTCATGCATTTTTGTCTGAGCTAATTCTGCATGTGCAGAACCTTTTCAAGCCACCTTATTCTGATTTTCTGATATGGAGTTTCTCCTTTTGTTTCTGTGCAGCACAAGAACAGTGAGTACAGCACGTAGAATATCACTCTAACCAGCACTGACATTGTCTGAAACACATTTTATGCTTGTACTTGAACTAGAAGCCCAGAATCAAAGCAGATAATCTGGGCGATCGTTCCCCAATAGATTTTACCAGTCAGTGTTTTAAACTGATGTCACTGGAAGGTCAAATACCACATAATTCTGCTCTGGACCTGACTCCGAGAAATTTTTCTTTTACCAAGTGCTTGCACTGATCTAATAGTTGCAAAGTCATTGTGACTTGGCTGTCAGTCGAACAGGAAAACATGTTAAACCATCAGCAGATTTATTTTTTGGGGGGTGTGTGGGGAATGAGAGGAGAGGGGTATGGTGTCTTCAAGCAGCAGGAGGGGGAAGGTGTACACTGACTAACTTCACCTCTTCAGTAAGAGGCTTAGGACAGGAAAACACTGCTGACATCTCCACGGCAAAGGCAAGTGGTATCCCCTGTGTAATTTTCCCTGCGCTTGTCTGTTTGACATGGTAAAAATAAACACATAATTGGTGGTGTCATCTCAGAACACTACAAAAAGCAATGAAAGAAAGTAGCAAATTTTGAAAAAGTAGTAGATAACTTTACCTATAATGAAGAAGAGTATATTTCATTACTTCATATTTGCCCTGGGCTAAGACCAAATGGGCAATCATGTCTTCTGATTCAGCTGACACATAGACAGTAACACAGAGGAGTGGGAAAGAAGGGAACAAACCTCCAGAAGTCCCTTCCAACCACACGATTTGGTGATTTGGTGTGATTCTCTAATTACAAAAGTTGCAGAAACCCAGACTGGGCTGAAATTCAGTGCGAGTGAGATTTCTGATAAAAATCCCATTGACCTATCTGCAGCCAAGATTTCCCTCTGAGCATCCAAAATCCATGAGACGGGGAGATGGACTTAACGTTCATATTCACACTTTCACAATGTTTATCTTTTGAAACTGTCACGGAGAGGATGAGTTGGCATGCTGACTTCCTCCTAACTTTGTGCCAGTACTTAGGCCCAATTTTCAGTTTTCAGTTGAGGTGGTGGGTGTTTAGCATTTCTGAAAACAATCCTCACACATCCACATGCTGGGGATGCAGGACTAGCTCAGCTTAGAATAAATCTCAAGAGATCTGACTCATTGTGCCTTGCTCTAATTGCTAGACATTGTTGCAGAGTTTGCAGGGAAATTACTATTGTTATTCAGGAAGGGTGTATTTAGCTGTATATATAGATCCACATGCTCAGCTAGTCTAAATTGCAGTAATTCCATCGACATCCATCAGCTGAGAATCTTGTTTTTGTATTTTAGTAACTATCTACATAAATTTCGGAGTATTTTGACAGAAACTAAAGTAGTTCTGATATCTTATAATATTTGTTGTGTTGGTTATATTCCCCTCTCCATTGCTAACTATCCATGTGTGAATGGACACACCATTATGATTTCCAGTTGTTAACCTTCTAAAATGAATTCACAGTTACAATCACAATCCTATCTTGGTATCAGAGCTAATAATTACCATTGGGGAGTAATAAGTTCATCAGCAAGCAAAATTGTTAGAAAGCATGTGTTTCTTTTTTTCCTTTATTTTCCCCTTGTGTATGGATTTGCTGTTTATAATATAACAAATCTACAATAAGAATTCTAGCTTACAGGAACACACAGATTTCTAGCAGCAGGTCTTCAAGTGTATGAATAGCTGTTTGATGTATTGATGTACAAGTTACAAAAATGGGGAGCTATGTGCTTGCAGGTTTTTGGTAGGTCATAACCAATAGTTTATATTTCCCATTGCATTGCAAAAATACACACAGTTAATAAAGGTTGAGAATAAAACATGCTTTTTCTCCCTTTTTCTTTCATACTTTCTGGTGTGATTTTCATTTCAAGGTAAAAACTCAACTGCATGTTTTCTGTAGGAGAGTAACTAGGTTGTTTTGTGTAACATGATAACAAATGGTTGCTAATGGCATAATACAGATCAGTGTTCCCTGCAACACTTTCTTTTTGTCCATGTAAGTCCGGCAAACTGGGAGTAAAAGACAAATTTTAAACAGCTCTCTGCAGCTAATACAAGCATAAGAAATTGCTTTTCAAGCAAATTCTGATTAACAAATTACTGCCGCTTCTTTCCCCTTCCTAATGCACACTCTCTCACATGCACATCTTCAGCATCAGTACTAAGAGCAGATAAAGCAGCTGCAGAAGAACTGTCATACTTGTTCCAAAGCTGCCAAATGTTGAACTGCGGCCACTTTCATTCTGGGAGAAAATATGGCCCAACTGAAAAGAAACAATCATTCTTTCCAAAGGGTATGGCTTACTGCTATTGAATTTTCCCTTTTCACCTCATCCTCAAGTAGATCATTCCTTTTTTCTCTTCTATTTTACAACAAAAAAATGTGTTCTGCACTGGCAGTCACTCTGAGAACTACACTTTCAGGTTGTTGTAGTCATAGCAAAGTCAAAGATCTGTAGTGCAAAGACACTTCTTAATTGCAAATGAGAGAACTGGCCTGGAAAACAATGAACACACTGATTTTTATGCCAAAACTTGACCAATCCTAAACTCTCATATTGAAGAAAGCTAAAATAAATAACCTTTACATCTTATTAGATGTGATTAAAATTAAATTTTTGCTTTATTACTGACTGCTTTTCTTCATGTTTGTGATTCCCAGTGGTGGAATGAAAAAATTGTGAGATCTATCTGGAAAACTAATAAATTAAATTATTAATCTAAGACTTGGATCTGATCTCTCTCATCTCCTTCACAAGCCACCTACTTGTCTCATCCACCTTGAAGTTTGCTAGTGAATGCCCACGCACCCCAGGCAGACACCCCAGGGATGATGCAGGCACTCAGCCCCCTCTAGCAGCTGGCACCAGGCACTTGGGCTGTGACTGGCTGCCCCCCTCCAGCTGCTGGTGTGGAGCCCTGCACTTGCCCCATCACACTGGTACTCCCCAGTAGCTGGTTTGGGAACACATAACACTCCTGCCCCGTCACTGAGGGTAGAAGATCTCACTCACTCCAGTAGCTGGTTCTGGGACCACACTTACACTGTAGCTGGCACCACAGGCCACAGGCATACGCTTCCAACCTGACTCCCAGAGCTGGCACCAATTTCATTCTCATACACACAGGTCCCACCAGCGATTGGTGTCTCGCCAGGAGCTGGCATATAGTCCTTATAGTATGCAGAGTCATAGGAGACAGTGTGAATATACAGAGAGATAGCTACAAAAAGATTTAATGAGAAAATATAAATAGATAGGACCAGACTTTGGTGATCAAATGCAAGCCTTGTCCAGACAGGCATGCTGACTTGCCATGTCTTACATGCAACCAGCCCTTCAGTACTGTTTTCTGTCTATCCTCTCTCCTTGTTCTTTCTGCTCCCCCTTTCCCACAGCCATGCAGACCTCTGCAGTTTCTGCACCCTGCCTGTCCAGGGCCACTACTTCACCAGTTCACAGTCTTATCAGCTGCAAAGCCCAAGATGGTCTCCCTGGAAGGGATACCTGTAGTTTAGTAGCCCATTAACTAATGTAACTGGTATGTTTGTTTCTTGTCATTGTATTCATTTTTGCTTTGTCATATATATGCCGCAATATTTTGTTTATTGTTTCTTTACTTCTTATCATCCTGATCCCAAAATCCTCACTCAGACAACCTTACTTAAATCAACATTCCCAGATCTCTTTCCTTTTTTGTTGGTACAAATGACTAGGTTTGGTTCCCATCACATCCTCTCTTTCCTATTATCCCTTTTATGTATCAGAAAAGGTCCTTGACCAGATCCTTTAAAGGAGAAGGCACTTTCCTTAGAGGAGGAGCTGAACACATGCTTTGCTGAGTCTGAAGGAGAGGAGGATAAAAGTCAACATCACTTCTCTCTACTGTTTCCTGAGGAGGGGAAGCAGAAAGGGAGGTGCTGGGCACTTCTGCCTGGGAACTGATGACAGAACGTGCAGGAATGGTATAAAGTTCTACAGAGGAAGTTCAGACTGGACATTAGGAAAAAATTCTTTACCATGAAGAAGGTCAAACACTGGAATAGACTTCCTAGCAAAGTGACTGATGCCTCAAGCCTGTCAGTGTTCATGAGGCATTTGAATAATGTACTCATTAATATGCTTTAAAATTTGGTTAGCCCTGAAGTGGCCAGGCAGTTGGACTAGATGAACTTTGTAGGTCTCTTCCAACAGAATTGTTCTATTCTATTCTATTCTATTCTATTCTATTCTATTCTATTCTATTCTATTCTATTCTATTCTATTCTATTCTATTCTATTCTATTCTATCCTATCCTATCCTATCCTATCCTATCCTATCCTATCCTATCCTATCCTATCCTATCCTATCCTATCCTATCCTACATACCCTTATGCAGGGAAGGGGCTGTGAACTTTTCATTTTTCTCCTCTTCAATTTTCTCCACAGTTGCTCAGTCAGTATTTCCTGATGTTTTTATCACATTTGCTTTTAACCTACAGAATTTTCATTTGAATTCTGGACTCAGTTTTCTGCAAGAAGTCTATCGATGTATTGTTTGACTTGTACTTACAAAACCTGCTTCCAGTTGTAATTAGTTTTTGGGTCAATTCATCTTGGATTTAAAAAAAATAAAATAAAAAATATAAGTTTGGAGCTCAGCCCAGCATTGAGCTGAATGTTCAAGGTTTGTAAATTTGTTCCTTCCTCTTTGCGTGTTATGTACTCAGTGTTCAGCCTAGCAGTACCTAACAAGTAGTCTTCAGTCCCTTATGTAAGTTCTCACTTTAATCAGGGCACAACTGTATTCTGAGAACAAGATTAACATCTAAACTTTCCTAAATTTAACCCCAGTGGTGACACTGACTCTCTATGGCCTTGAAGAATTCACATGGATGAATATTTCTGAGAAGTATCCTTGGATTCACAAGTATTTAAGTTATAAGAGATAAGGCTAATGGCCCACATGTATTTGTGAAAAACAAATTGAGCAGAGAAAATGAGCCATAACTGATATGACATAGTACAGATTTTTATTTAAAGGAGGATAAAATAGCTGCCTTTGAGTCTGATATGAATTTCAACCAGACAGTCTGGATTACATGATTTCTAAGGTAAGTCTGAAAGTTCACAAAGAACCATACTTGTAGAGTGATTACCATGTAGGTTTCTGCAGAAAGATGTCTTGAACTTAGTACTGATCCCTATATTTATTTGCATACAATAATGGCATAAATCATATTAATTAGAACAGTAAATTAGAGAGACATGTAGGTCCACCACAAGACAGGAGTAAAGTTGAGAATTATTTTGACAAATTGAAATAAAATTATGTGATTCATTAGGGACAGATACAATAATCTATGCTTAGGAGTAATTGTCTGCAAAATACAGATCATAGAAAGAGTGACTGGAAAGCAGTGTTTCATTATCGTTAACTGCAGTTAACAATGTTGCAAAATGGGAGAACAGTAAGAAAGTAAATGAGAAAGATTTCTGGTATAAGTCACCTGAGATAATCCTTGTTTTGCCATTGATAAAACATGATTTGAATTACTGTACAGAGTTTTGTGCACAGGATGCGAAAAAAACAATGTACAAAAAATAATCAGAGTTTAAGCGGTGTTGTTATTCTAAATTATCAAAGTGACAAAAAATGTAAGGGTTAAATATCTCAAGGTACTAATAAACATCTCAAAGATATTTATCTTCATCTGATGGCTTACTCAGATGCTTTCAGCAATTAGCAGGTCTTGGAAAAAGAACTGGGAATTATCCTCTGAATCTTCCCATGCAGTATAATAGGCCCCTTGGACTTAACCAAGTTCTCAAAATATATAATTGATATAGTTGGGAAAAGGGAAAATTTCATGATCCTTTTTCATTGGAGACACAATTGCTCCCCAGATGAGAAAAGGAAGGTAATAATTTCAAGTTTAAATATTTTCTTTTTATACATATATTACTTTTCACATCTAGAGTTAATTGGTATAAAATGCGATTCTGGTCTCTGGAATCATGGGGGATCCATGTTTATTGCCTCTCTTTAGTTCTAAGAGCAAATTTGAAAGGGAATGAACAAGCAGAAAAAAAAAAAAAACAATCCACCTGTCAGTCACACAAATTCATCTTCAGTCAAGACTGCTCTTTTATTTCCTTCTGACACATTTTTGCTGTTCTCACTACAACTGTCATTTTTCATCATGCTCCTTGTTTATTTCTTAATTTCACTGACAGTTATTCAGTGCATTGCAAGAAATCTTTTTCTTCAGTCATATGTAGAGCTATCTTGACCTCTGGGAGATGCACTGTAAATGAAGTCAAGATGGGCCATTGGGAAAATTTTATGCCAGTGTGATAAGAACTATACAGTACAAGGAGATACTCTGAAGGAGTGGAAGAGTTGCCTTCTGTGGCCAAAATACAGTCAAAATGGCTCTAGGAGGAACATATAGAAACCTCCTGGACAGAGGACAAAGCAGAGATGAACTGACCTCAGACATTGGCTTCTCATGTCATTCGTTATAGCACTTCTTGGGTGAGATGTCTGAGGTAGAACAATAGGAAGAAAACACTGATAAAAATGTGCTCCGGTCTCGTCAAGTGCTGGATACTTTCTGCACGTCACTGACCAGCTCAACGTTTTGTGTGGTTACAGAGCTACAAAAAAAAAAAAAGTAAAAAAGGAACATAAACTTTTGCATCAATAGATGAGGAAAGTTTTAAGGACATTTAGATGCTCACTTTCCAGTTGCTTAATTACCTCTGAAAATCTGCTCAAAATCCCTGTTGTACA
This sequence comes from Numida meleagris, assembly GCF_002078875.1. Classification (NCBI taxonomy): domain Eukaryota; kingdom Metazoa; phylum Chordata; class Aves; order Galliformes; family Numididae; genus Numida; species Numida meleagris. Next base: position 58,775,040 of record NC_034409.1, on the reverse strand, counting down.
GCTTCTGAGCAAAAATCCCCTGGAACTAAGAAATCATTCAATTTCTCAGGGAACTCTGTATTTAAGAAGCTTACTCTAGACCTGATTCAAAGTAGTATATGACAAAATATCTTGATTCTCTGAGAGAGTATGCATGGATAAAATACAAATACATTTTCAGTTCCCCTGGCCAAATCAGTGCACTTTTCTTTCCCATTAGTGGGATTGTAAATTCCCTCTCTTATTCAATGAATTCAAATAACTGCTGAATATATATAACCTAAAGTATTAGCAGGTCTCAGATAAGGGGGATCCGGGAATTTCTAGATGAAAGAAATCAAAATGTTGTGCTGAACACTGAGGCAGAGCTCAGGACCGTCAGCTCCCAGACAGTGGTTACAAAGCTCTTTTCAGCTGTCACAACCAGCAAATATTTTTATCCGAAATTCTCTTTTAACTAAAAGTTTGTGAAAGTTAACTTCTGTTAGCACTAATATTGTGGAGGGACAATCAAAGTAGCACTAGGCCAGTATACTTCCAGTGTTACCTTTGCTCAGTCACTTTTACTCCTGTTTGAGACCATAGTGGATTCAGCTGACAGTGCGATAGTGCAGTGCAGTGTAGGGAGTGGTAGGGGTAGCTACTGTACTGTAAGAAGTCTGGCTGTTCAGAGGAGATGTATTAAGGATTTGTTTGGTTGCCCATGTAGAAATTAAAGATCCCTTGGCAAGTTTTAAAAAGAGTGGAAGATAAACCAAGCAATGATTTGCCTCCAGAGCCAATGGACTATTCAAGCGTCAAACTCATTGCTTTGTGAAACGCATAGGAATTCTTCCACAAGGTACCAAATGCACTGATCCAGCCTTTTTTTTTTTCTTCTTTCTATTTTTATTACCTGAAACTGTGTAGGTTATACAATCTCTCAGCTGAGTCACTTTGTTTAGCTTAACTTCTTTCTGAGCCAACAGGAGCTCTGCTGGTGTAGTAAATTCAAAGCCTCTCTGAATCATGGAAGAGAGCTAAGGCTGAGCCAACAGTTTTGTAGACATACTGTTCTCATTTGTCTTTCTGTGTCTGTGATTTGAGAATGGTGATACCCTCCATAATCATAGCTGCCCTCTTAAGACTGCTGTCTTATGTGTTCTGCTGTAGCTGAATAGGGGCAGGAATTCTAGAGTCGCTTGTGACTTGTTTCAACTGAAGGTGCTGAGCATGAGCCTGGAATTAATTTTCTATTGATTTTACTGATTTTATTCACTGAATTTTCAATGATTTCATTCACTATCTCATAACTATGGAAATAATTATTGAACACCCACTTTGGGACATTTTAGTTTTAACATTCACTTCTTGATTTTTAACATACAGAGAAGTATGTAGCCATTCTACAAGGCATGTTATGCTTGATACACAGTATTAATATGGCATTTTATTATTAGAAAAGCATAGTAGTTGAATGGAAATTGGCATAACAGTTAATTAATCAAGAAAAAATTCAAAATGAGAAGAGTTAATGAATAAAATCATGAGGATCGAGGAAGCAGGTTACTCACTATATGGAAGAATAACTAGAAGACATAGCAAAATAATTTCTGAGGTAAGGAAAAGGAGTTTCCTCCTTAGACAAGATGAGGAAATAACTACTGTATTCTTCTCTAGGTCAGACCGTTTCGAACATAAATCAGAGAACCTCCTTTAGCTCCAGCTGAACTATAATTATTTACTACAACCGACAATCTGTTCCTAATACTTTCTGAAGTGAACAAAGTATAACTTACGAAACAAAGTGAAATGATAGGTTTCATCTATGTACTGTTTTATGAGTTTGACATTTTGTGGAAGTTTTTTTTTATTTAAAAGATAAAGCCAAATGTCCCTAGCACAAAATGCATCCTCAGGGTTGTCACTATTTCCTGTCAAGTCAGATATGACATGGAACTTTGTTGGAATCACCGAGAAGGACACATTTGGATATTTTAGGCTTGGAAACATCAATCCAGCTACAAACTTCAATGGAATTAGATTGGATTTACACTACCACATGGGCAGTTGGAGTCATTGCTGATGTCTGAAAAAATGAAGAGCGTAAGAAAAGCATATTTTTTTTACACAAAACTCAAAACATATCACAGAAATCTGATAGCACTGCTAGCATTGTAGCTCCATGTAAATGCTTACTGGAATATCTGGAGGGACATGGCAGAAGTGACATGTATGCTTGTAAGCTAAGAGAAAAAACTTCAAGGGAATCTCATCCCCCTTAAACATCTTGGCCCACAGAAGTTTGGAAAGGCTTGGATCCTATTGTACCCTGTATTAGAAGGATGCTTGTAAAGTAAGAGCAGGGAGTCAGTTTCTGTTATACTCATTAAAATTACTCATGTTGTAGCATAGTCATAGAAATAATAAGATTTCTTGACGTGTGTTTATTTCCCAGTGGAGCGGTATGTTGCGTTATGATAGCTTTGCAGTCACTGTGTGCTTGTTCTGGTTGAAGAGGCATATTCATTATAAACCCTCTTTTCAGATGCTTATAACTTTCTGGAAAAGACTAATCCTTTGGCCTGACATTTCCTTTGTTCCTATCAAACAAAAGGTGCTGACTATCTTCACTCTTTTTGTTCTGTATTTGTTAAAACAGATTGATTGCTTTGGAGTTAACAAGCCAATAAAAACTGTCCTGTTTGCAGTTACTTAATGTTTTTCACATTATATTTTTACACATGGATAGCCCAAATTTGCTGTGTTCTAATATGCTATGTTTCAAGTGGACATAATAATCAGGACAAGCTATCTGGACAAATTTGAAGAAAATCTGAAAATTGAAACAAAGCTTACAGCAATCAGAAAACTCTCATGCTATGAATGTAATACAAAATTGATATGGGGTTCAATCAGTTTCAATCTTTTCTTAAAGTCATAAGCTTGAATTGTTTATTTTTACAGAGAACAATTTTTGTCGAATTCAAAGAAATGAGTATTACTCTGAAATCCCTACTAGATGGTTTTCCTGAATAACTGAAGCATGACTTTTTCACTGGGTATGGCTGTCAAGGGTTTTTTCTGTTCAATATTTGTCTGTCCTTACTTGCTATAGTGCTAAATTCCTAATACTCAAAATATACTTTGTGTACCTGCCACTGCTGACATATCTGTAGTACCACTCTCTGAAACACAACAGCAGTAGTTCAAGAGGTGTCATTCAGTCTGTCCTAATATTATCCACTCTTGACCTTCTGTACTCAGCCATCCTTCCTGTGAAGACCTGCTAGAATGTTTAGATGAAAGCATGATTATCATAGATTTCATTGCAATCAATTTTTTAATGCTTCAAGGCTCTGCATCCTGCAGCATATCAGAACTCTACACAGTACGTACGTGCCTGAATCAGACTTCACCTGGGTATTCAGCATCAGAAGTGAAGGAGAAAATAGCCTGGCAGTTCTATTTGGTCTACTCTAAGGCTCAGTGCTCATCTGCCAATTTCCTTATGATGTTGCTACAGACCAAGCATTTTTTTAATTAAAGTTTGTGGAATTAAATAGACTGAAGAGCAGAGACTAAAGACTGGACAAAACAAAATCTGGAGCCCAGTTTTGAAATACTACATGTTTCCCCTCTGAAAAAAATAAAAATGAAGATGTATACAAATGAGGTCTTTTATTTCCTAAAAGCAAATTTGAAATACCTTGTATAATGTATCTGATCATGAGACACTAGAAAAAATATGTATATTCAAATGCATACAGGCTTGTCTATTTAAAGATATTGTGCACTTCTCTTTTAAAATGGGTTTCTGAATTGCACTTCCACTTAAATGTGCTAGCTCTCTTGTTTCTTGAAATGTACTGAAGACTAAGGATTACATTTTCCTCATAAATTCAGGGGTACTTCTTCATTTGGCATGAACAGTCACAGTTCTTCTGAAGTGAAAGGAACTATGATAATTTACAGCAGCTATTCTACAAATGTCAATACTGCCTTTCAAAACTCTCTTCCCTGGCTTAGATTTACAGTTACCTTGGGAACAATTATTCTGTATTGTATATTTAGATTTTCATTGTCACTTCTTTTCTGATACTGAATCTCAGCGGTCAGTCTCACTGTAAGATTCACGGTATGTAACATGATGACAGACTTGTCCCACAGCATAGCTCATGAGCAACAGAATAAAGGGAAATTGCTCAATCATTTAGAAATGGCAGCTAGAAGGGTCTCAATCTGCGTAATTATAGTAAGCAGATGTTCTGCTATTAGCTGTTGTAAGAACAGGAGCATACTGTGAAAGATCTGAAGGTTTAATGACACAATCGACGTAATAGTACAAAAGAAGAAAGAGACCAGTTAGAATAAAAACAGAGAATGGTATGTTGTAGGGAACTAATATCATGGATACTATAATAAACTACTCAAGGAGGGAATAAAACTCAAACATATAATTGTTTGAGTTGGAAGAAACTCTTAAAGGTCATCTAGTCCAACTCTCCTGCAATGAATAGGGACATCTATAGCTAAATGAGGCTGCTCAAAGCCCCTCCAGCCTGACCTTAAGCGTCTCCAGGGGCGGGGCATTCCCATACCTCTGGGAAACGTTCCAGTGACTCACAACCCTTTTACAATAACCAAAAACTTTATCCTTATATCCAATTTAAATCTCCTCTCTCTTCTATCACAACAGACCCCGACAAAGAGTCTTTCCCCTTCTTTCTTACAGCCGCCCCTTTAGATACTGAAAGGTCACTCTGAGGTCTCCCTGGAGCCTTCTTTTCTCCAGGCTGAACAGCCCCAGCTCTCTCAGCCTGTTCTAGTATGGGAGGTGTTCCATCCCTTGGATCATTTTTGTGGCCCTCCTCTGGATGCACTCCAACAAGTCTACATATTTCTTGTACTGAGGACTCCACATCTGGATGCAGTACTCCAGGTGAGGCCTCAGCAGTGCAAAGTAGAGGGGCAGGATCACCTCCCTTGCCCTGCTGGCCGTGCTTCTATTGATGCAGCCCAAGATATGATTGGCTTTCTGGACTCTGAAGGAACACTGCTGGCTCATGCCCAGATTGCCATCTACCAGTACCTACAAGTTCTTTTAGGCTGGGCTGTGCTCTATCCTTACACCCTCCAGCTTGTGCTGATAGTGGGGGTTGCCATGACCCACATGCAAGACCTTGTAGTCATGAATTTCTCCTGGGCCCATTGCTTGAGCCTGTGTAGGTCTCTTTGGATGGCATCCCTTCCCTCAGGCATGTCGACTGCACCACTTGGATGGGTGTCATATGCAAATTTGCTCCTCTTCTCTCCTCTTTTTTTTTTCCCTTCAAATAACTTCCCTTCCTAGACAAAATTGTTTTTGGACCCCAACTATCCAACTTTCAAAACTAGTTATCTTGATGATTGTGGCCCTCAATAGATGGGGAAATGTGACTGGAACCTGAATTTTGAGATTCCCTCCCTTTGTCTGAAAGGCAGTCGAAGTTAGACATGGTTTATCCATCACCAAACTGGTGCATCTTTGTAAGCAAATCATATCTCTGAATCATTGTTACAGTTTTGACATAGATTTTCAGAGCAGATTTCAGTATCAGCTCTAAACTTACAGCATCAGTTTTCTTTGTGGGTCATAGAGAGATGATTATAGTTCCTTGCCAAATTCTGATTTGGATGAGTTATGCTTGTAAAGCTTTTTATGGATCAAATGAGCTATATGAGCTTCACAAGGGCTAAGGTAATGTTCCTTGACTGCGGATCCCCTCAGGAACTGGAAAAGTGTAATAAAAACAACTACTCTTTGTGAGTGTAGTAATTTTCAGTGCTGAAGCGGGCAGAAAAGAAACTGTCTTTACCCTCTCTCTGGGTCCCATTTGACTCTAGATCTCTGGGATTAAAAATCCAGTTTAGAATTAGTATTTTTTTTAAAAGTACCTCTCAGACTTTATGATTCTGGTTCAATTTGTCATTTTCAACACCCTCACTCCCCTGAGGATAGTGACAGGTATGTTTCTGTACAGTGGTCTAGTTTCTGCCATTAAGGAAAACAACACACAACCCTTTCAACCATCTCATTTTTTAAGTGGTAGTGAATAGATCATCCACATCTATGATGATTGTTGTAGGCAAAGGAGGGTCTGGCAGCACTGGGCAATAATTTTATGCAATGCATGTTCCAACCTGATTGTATTATACAAACTTTCTGCACAAATCTCCACTGAATAATTGAATAATAAAACATCTTTATTCTAAATAAAGTTATTGTAAAAGACCACTTTTTATCATTATTAATTTTATTGTTTTCCTTTTGCCTAGACAGCTTGTTTTCTCTTTCCCTTTGCTTTTTAAATCCCTGAAATTAGGTATGGATCACCATTTCCCGAACAGTTCTTTGGAGGTGCAGTAACAGGAAAACCACTCTTCGTTCCCTTACTTCTTTGTCAGTAATTTTTCCTCTTCACAAGTTCCTTTTCCATCCTTGCTTTCTCAAAATCCCTTGAACAAAAAAGCCTTGGTATTCTTCTCCTTGCTATGCAAGCAAAAATCTTGCTTGGTTAATCATCAATTTGCAGACTTCCTCTGTTGCAATACCTTTTTAGTTGTTTATACCCTCATAGCACTTTTATGAAATTTCATGTATCTTTCCAAGCATAAGTATATGTATTTCCAGGAAATATATTTCACAGACCATTGGGACAGATATTCTTACTGAGATTAACAAATCTATTCCATTTTTGACATTCTATTTGCATGGTATCAGAGACAGATATTTTTCATTGTCACATTATGACCTACTATTGTTGCTATTATTTTTTAATAGGAATAATGCATGAACATTTTAAATTCACTGAAAACACACTGAGGGTAGTAACTTAAAGTCCTAATCCCCTCAAATACATTATTCTGCATCCTTGTTTTGATGGAAAGATGCTTGAAGAATTAAGTGAATCTAAGCACATTTTAGAAGGTCTTCTCTGAATATTGGGTCATATACTCCTCTCTTTTCCTTGTAATAGGGTATGTATGGGAATTATTCTTCAAACTGCATTCAAAACTTCTAAAGATGATTTTAATAAACTGCATGTCAGGATTTTCAAATCACTTACCTAAAAAGAAAAAAAAATCAAATATGACAGAATGCATCATAGATATCTCCTCCAGTAGAGGTAAAGCCATGTTGGATCTTTATTTTTAACAGACTGATTTTAATTTTTTTGCTGAAAATTTCTAATTGTCCTTCTGTAAAATAAGGACCTACTCATCAAATAACAAAAAAAAGTTGAAAAGAGGCACCCTATCAAAGAAGAATTTGAAACAGTCTGAATCAGTTTTTTCCTTCCCTGAACACAGTTCTCTGTGCTCACTAGTGACAAATCAAATGACCATTTACTGAAGAGCAACTATCTTAACTCCTTTGTGTGACACACAGGTACTCAAAAGAAAAGGTAATCTGTGATACTTTAGTCTTTGTTGTTTGTCTCTTTTAGAGAGTGAGTCAAATGCTGTTTGAAGAAGTACTGAATAAGGCTTTTGTTCATCATAAAGAGGAACTGTTTTTTGAAATCTTTTTTGCTTAGCTGCACTTTGTCTCATTTTGTTGTTCAATTCATCTTACTCATTATTTACATGAATTCGGGTTAATATGGGGTCCCTGTATACATCACTAAGTGGATCTGAATCTTAGAACCTTTGATAACATTTTCAAAACCAGAGTGGTGTTTATTATAAAATAAAGTAAAACAAAATTACTTTGCAATTAACTTTAAGCATTAGCAGATACATCAAAGTGTATTTCTCTGTGTTTATTATCTTACATTCATGTGCGAACAGTAGTCTATTAAAGAAGGGATTATATCCCACCCGAAGTCCAGCCAATGTTCTTTGGACTTTCAATGACCCTTGGAGATATTGAGCCAGATATTTAAGTTATAAAAGCAGAAATCAACAGAATTGTTCCAGTTCACACCTCTTGGTTTTCCAATCCACGGCAGCAATGCTGCAATTCTTCAAATGCATGTTTTCAAGCACAATAAAATTTCTTCATTTGCTCATAGAGAATTATTTTTTTGGCCATTGCCAGACAACTAGATGTGACCTCATATTTTTTCAAAAAACAGCAATGCACCATTTTGCTGGGGCCACTACAGAATTCAAAGGTGAAAAGATGCAGCTCTGCAGAAAGCAAACTCACCCGTGTGTCACACAGTTTGTTCTCTATTGACTTGAACTTCTCTCAGGGCTTGCTGTGATGGTCACAACACATACCAAATCAGGGCTGGCTGCTCTGTGCTGATGAGGATATTGTTAATTACTGTGCAAGAGTTTCTAGAGTCCCTCTGCTCCTGGCTCCTGTTGACACTATGAGGCATGTCCAAATATAGATAAATTGATTTTGGTCTGACCCCACAAGATACAGATTTCCATGGGCTCTGCACATAAGGCACCGGAATTGTTATTTCCTTTATTTATCTGTTCTTTATTCTTTAGTCTTGTTCTATCTTTCCTTCATTTCAGTGTCCTTAACACCTTGTTCGCTTTAACTCATTTCTGGGGCCTTCTCGTTATTAACTTTGAGTTAATTTAATTTAATACAGTAGTTTGGAATTGATCATCCAAGAGGATATTATCTATGAATGTCCCCATGGAAAAGAGAAGAAAAATTCCAGTTTAGAATGGGTCTGAATGAAGAAGTACTGAGCTGTTTTGGATAAACTCGAACTACTTCCTAAAACTTTTACTCTCTCTAGTACTACATTTAACTAAGCTTTTTCAAAATTAAATATGTATGCGTATGTGTGTATCTACATTTGTATATACATACACTCAAATTTGTAGGTTTCTCACAGTGACAAATGTGATTATCTTGGTATTTCCAGCTGAGATCAAAAGGAGAAATCCCAGGCAGCTTCCCAACAGATTGGTGAGGTTTCAGGCCAGGCTTTATAGACTGGAGAGTTGCATATTAGGGATAGTTGTTAATTGTATTAAAAGCACCAGATGTCAGCAAAGCTGTAGAGGGTTACAAACATTTTCAGTCTATCATCACTCAAGACTTCACAGAAGGCTAGAGAGGTACACATGAGACATAATTTTTGTACCAAAGATGTCATGTCTTATCCACTGCAGATGGCTCAGTCCTGGGTATATTTAGTGTCTGGAGGGAGTTGAGCAGGAGCATACTTCAGAACCAGAAGTGATGCATTGGTAAGGACAGAAAAATAGTGGCCAATTGTTGTATTCTGCATATTTCTGCAAGAATGGTGAAGGGAAAAAGAAAAAAGCTGACTTAAAGTTTAGTAATACAGACACTTATGTAAAGTCTGACTCTAAAAGCTCTACCACCTAGCGAGTGTCTGATTAAGTCCTCACCTGCATGACATCCAATTCAAGTGAAATTAAATATTCCATTAATTACTTTTTCAAGTTCACTACATGTAGTGCTGCCAAGGTAACGCAGTCCTGCTTGGCAGTATACTCAGCCTCTTCTTTTAGCTCTTCCTCAGCAAACATTATGGACTACATTGCACTTAGGTAGCAGTTCAATTGAACAGAAATGTATTGGATCTCAGTGGCCCAGCCTGTGGGCTGAACATAAGCTGCAGTGATTTCTGCTATAGTTCAGTGACAGTACTACTAGATCATCAGAGCTTTCTTTGTATTGCAAATCTGGATTCAAAATCATCTTTTTAGGTTCATGACTTCTTCACGGAGGCATATTCCTCCTTGCCCAAGTGCCATCTGCCACACAGAAGTCACCATTAATTCTACAAGAAAATTCTTCACAAATTCTGGTCTCTGTACATGTCCTTTGCAACACTTTGGCTCAGTCAATTTCAATCTCTTTTCAGTACCACCTCATCTTTCTTTCTGACACACTTAAACTTTGTAGCATTTCATTCCTGCTTATATTATTTATGTATTTTTTGCATGCATATTTTAATGAAAATTATTTTAATAATTATTAATACACATCTATTGTTTAACAATACTTATATGTTACCCTTTCCCCATGAGATGCCTTCGTTTTTATAAATACTTGATTGCATTTTTGATGAAGTAACTCATCTCCATCTCATAGATATTCAGACATATTCTTGATTTCATTGATACATTACTAGGATGCTTGCCTTTCTTGGAAATTACTTTTATATGGGACTTAAAAAATATTTTTCAAAGCTGAATACCCTTTTATTGTTGTTGTTGTTTCTAATTTATGTAATTGAAGCTTTGAGGAGCAGAGCCCTCCTTTGTGACAATGCCAACAACAAAATTATTCTTTTAAATAAAATACCACTAGGAGTTTTTTCAAAATGTGAAATTTTGTGAAGCATTGTAAAGAGGCAACAAAGCATACACAAAGCTTGTATGCAACACAATCCCAGAGATAACCAATCACAGCAGGGAATTAACTATATACCATAAGGCAAAAAAAAAAAAAAAAAAAAAAAGCCATCACATTTCCTTCCCTAATGAAAGTGGTTTTCTTGTCTGTGTTTCTTTTCCTTTTTTCTTCTTTTCACCTTTGGTACCATCTAACAAAGAACGGAATTAAACTACAGTTCAGTGGTGGATTGGGGAAAAAGGGGAACAAGAAGAAATTCTACAGGAATATCAGTGATAAAAAGAAGTTTCAGGGAGGATGCGGGCCTTCTCGAGAAGGAAACTGGAGACCTGGTCACAGGGGATATGGAGAAAGATGAGGCACTCAATGACTTCTTTGCCTGTCTTCACCGGCAAGGGGTCTAGCTACACCTCCCAAGCTGCAGAAAGCAATTTTGAGAACTTGGAGAATGTAGATCTGCCTGCTGTAAGTGAAGATCGGGTTAAAGACCATCTAAAGAGCCTGGAGGTGCACAAGTCATAGAATCATAGAATCATAGAATCATAGAATCATAGAATCATAGAATCATAGAATCATAGAATCATAGAATCATAGAATCATAGAATCATAGAATGGCCTGGGCTGAAAAGGACCTCAAAGATCATCAAGTTTAAACCCCTCTGCTGAGTGCAGGGTTGCCAACCACTGGACCAGGCTGCCCAGAGCCACATCCAGTCTGGCCTTGAACACCTCCAGGGACATGGCATCGACAATCCCCCTGGGCAACCCGTTCCAGCACGTCACCACACTCTGAGTGAAAAACTTCCTCCTAATATCTAACCTACATCTCCCCTGTCTCAGTTTAAAACCATTCCCCCTTGTCCTATCCACTCCCTTTCTTTCAGTTTAAAACCATTCCCCTTGTCCAGTGGGTCCATGGGACCCACTGAGATTCATCCACAGGTTCTGAGGCAACAGGCAGATAAATTTGCCAAGCCACTATCCATCAGATTTGAAAGGTCATGGCTGTCTGGTGAAGCTCCTACTGAGTGGAAAAGAGGAAACATAACCCCCCATTTTCAAGAAGGGAAAAAAAGAAGATCTAGGGAACTACAGGCCAGTCAGTCTCACTTCTGTGCATGGCAAGATCATGGAGCAGATCCTCCTGCAGGTCCTACTAATGCACATGGAAGATAAAGAGGAGGTGATTGGTGATAACTAACATGGCTTCACCAAGGGCAAGTCATGCCTGAGAAACCTGGTGGCCTTTTATGGTGGAGTTACAGCATCAGTGGATAAAGGAATAGCAACAGAAGTAATCTACCTGGACTTGTGCAAAGTATTTGACACTGTCCTGCAAGACATCTTGGTCACCAAATTGCAGAAAAATGGGTTTGATGGATGAACCGGTTGCTGGATAAGGAATTGGCTGGATGGTCACACTCAGAGAGTTGCAGTCAATGGCTCAGTGTCCAAATGGAGACTGGTGATGAGTGGCATTCCTCAGGGATTGGTGCTGGGACTGGTGTTAACATCTTTGTAGGCGACATTAACAGTGGGATTGAGTGTACCCTCAGCAAGTCTGCAGACAATAACACCAAGCTGATTGGTGCAGCTGACACACTAGAGGGAAGGGATGCTATTGAGAGGGACCTGGACAGACTTGAGAGGTGGGCCCATGCCAACCTCATGAAGTTCAACAAGGACACGTGCAAGGGAGCTGGTGGAGGAGATAGCCAAGCCACTTTCCATCATCTATCAGCGTTCCTGGTCAACTGGAGAGGTCCCAGAAGACTAGAGACTTGCCAGTGTGACTCCCATCTACAAGAAGGGTCGTAAGGAGGATCCAGGGAACTGCAGGCCTGTCAGCCTGACCTCAGTGCCAGGGAAGGTTATGGAGCAGATTGTCCTGAGGGAGATCACGTGGCATTTGCAGGACAACCGGGGGATCAGGCCCAGCCAGCATGGGTTTGTGAAGGGCAGGTCCTGCTTGACCAACCTGATCTTCTATGATCGAGTGACCTGCCTGGTGGATGAGGGAAAGGCTGTTGATGTGGTCTACCTAGACTTCAGCAAAGCCTTTGACACTGTCTCCCACAGTGTTCTCCTGGAGAAGCTGGCAGCCCGTGGCTTGGACAGGTACACTCTTTGCTGGCTAAGGAGCTGGCTGGAGGGCCGAGCCCAGAGAGTGGTGGTGAATGGAGTTAAATCCAGCTGGCAACCGGTCACAAGTGGTGTTCCCCAGGAGTCAGTGCTGGGGCCTGTCCTCTTCAATATCTTTATTGATGACCTGGATGAGGGCATTGAGAGCACCCTCAGTAAGTTTGCCGACGCCACCAAGCTGGCAGGAAGTGTCAATCTGCCTGGGGGTAGCAAGGCCCTACAGAGAGATCTGGACAGGCTGGTTCTCTGGGCTGAAGCCAGTGGGATGAGGTTCAACAAGACCAAGTGCCGGGTCCTGCACTTTGGCCACAACAACCCTAGGCAACGCTACAGGCTTGGGGCAGAGTGGCTGGAAGACTGTGTAGAGGAAACGGACCTGGGGGTGTTGGTCGATGCTCAGTTGAGCATGGGCCAGCAGTGTGCGCAGGTGGCCAAGAAGGCCAATGGCATCCTGGCTTGTTTCAGAAACAGTGTTGCCAGTAGGAGTAGGGAAGTCCCTGACCCTCTGTACTCAGCACTGGTGAGGCAGCACCTTGAGTACTGTGTCCAGTTTTGGGCCCCTCACTGCAAGAAAAACATTGAGGCCCTGGAACGTGTTCAGAGGAGGGCAACGAAGCTGGTGAGGGGGTTGGTGCACAGGCCTTATGAGGAGCAGCTGAGGGAGCTGGGATTGTTCAGTCTAGAAAGGAGGAGGCTCAGGGGAGACCTTATCGCTCTCTATAACTACCTGAAGGGAGGTTGTAGTGAGCTGGGGGTCGGCCTCTTCTCTCTTGTAACTAGTGACAGGACAAGGGGGAATGGCCTCAAGTTGCACCAGGGGGCTTTAGGCTAGACATTAGGAAATACTATTTTTCTGAAAGAGTGGTCAGGTGCTGGAATGGGCTGCTCAGGGGAGTGGTTGAGTCACCGTCCCTGGAGGTGTTCAAGAAATGTTTAGATATAGTGTTGAGAGACATGGTTTAGAGGGGTTATCGGTGGCAGGTGGATGGTTGGACTGGATGCTCTTGTAGGTCTTTTCCAACCTAGCTAATTCTATGATTCTATGATTCTGCCCCTCTATTCTGCTCTTGTGAGACCTCACTTGGAGTACTGTGTTCAGTTCTGGAGCCCCAAACACAAGAAGGACGTGGAGTTGTTGGAGCAGGTCCAGAGGAGGGCCACGAAGATGATCAGAGGGCTGGAGCACCAGCCCTACGAGAGCAGGCTGAGAGAGCTGGGGCTCTTCAGCCCAGAGAAGAGAAGGCTCTGAAGGGACCATGTAGCAGCCTTCCAGTAACTGAAGGAGGCCTACAGGAAAGATGGGGAGGGGCATTTTAGAAGGGCATGTAGTGATAGGGCAAGGAGAAATGATTTTGAACTGGGCTAGGGTAGATTTAGACTAGATATCAGGGAGAAATTCTTTGCTATGAGGGTGATGAGACACTGAAACAGGTTGCCTGGTGAGGTTGTGAATCCCCCCTCCCTGGAGGCATTCAAGGCCAGGCTAGATGGGGCTTTGAGCAACCTGGTCTAGAGGAAGGTGTCCCTGCCTGTAGCAGGGGGCTGGAACCAGATGATATTAAAGGTCCCTTCCAATCCAAACCATTCTATGATTCTATGATTCTATGAATCTATGATTTTTTTTTTCCAGTTCATGATTTGGTTTTGGTTGCAATTTTTGTCTTCTGGAGATATTTCTACTCCTTATGTATTCAATGAATGTAAACAACAGCAAGCATGACAAGTGTTAATAAAAATGTATGCCCAAAGTTAGAGTAGTTCCTCTAATAACTTCCCTATCCAAAGGTTCTACTGCAGAAAGAGGCGGTCTTATAGCACTTGCACAATGGTGGATTTGTAGTCGTTATCTCCCAATTGTGTTTCCAGCCAGATTCTGGGCAAGTTACCCAATAAGATTGTGCACCAGTTTATATTCTGGTCAAGAATTTCCAATGAATGTCATAAAAATATTATCCTAATTCATCTGTGAGAGATTTTTTCTACAATCTCATTTTCCTTAATACCTTAAATACACAATTTTCACTTTCTTGCTTATTTAGGAGCTTGCAAGATTCGGAAGCAGATTGCTGAGTATGGGTAAGATCAAAATGTAGTTTTTGTAACAGGGCAGTGCTGCATTTCTGTAGCTGCTGATATCTCTGTGTTTGAGCCTCTGGTAGATGAAAATCACACTGGAGGCTAATAAACAATTTGGTTATAGGATATATATATCATTGTCAATAATACAGATACATTTTCTTATTTTTTTATTTTTATTTTCTCTGAGAAGCAGACTGAGAGGTAGATGTTCCTCTCCTGGTGGTGGGTGCTGGCCTAGCACTGGTGCTGAGAACTGGGGTCGTATCCAAAGGGCTTTCAGTTAGGACTTAAGTCTTTTCAGTACGAACCATTGAAAGTCTCCTATTGATCAGTTTGTGACTGAGCTCATTTGTTCTTTCCTATTATATTTCAGCTACCCAGCTTTAAAACTACCGAGGAAACTATGAAAGAGTCTTACTCTTTCTCCATTCAGGAAGACTGGAAATCAAGAGCAAATGTTTCTGTTACCAGAAGAGACGGGCAGAATTTACTCAAAGATGTTACCTCCTGCTTTGTTTCTCCTGCAAAAGAGTAAGGTGTTTTTCATTTTTGCCCCTCACTATTTGCTACAATCTGTCTGTTGCAAGAGTGAGGGGAAGAGGAGGAATAATGGTTAGAGTTCAGCATATCTGGGTCTTGAAGAAATGAACTCTAAAACAGTCCTGGTGATGAGGAAAATGCATACTATCCTTGTCTGGAGTCAGGCCCATTGCCTTAGAGAGCTCCAGTGGCCAAAGTATTATTTCAGTGGTCTTTCTCTGTCTTAGAGTGCCTGCTCTTCTCTTACAAAAAAGGGAGGAGGTGTTTTTAGCCTACATTACTCTAAAGAGACTGTGGGTTGTTTTGGGCTGTGGAGCAAGTCCCCAGCATCCTTAGGAGCCCATCAGAAAGCAGAGAATTCTTGCATGAGCAACCTCTCTTGGAAAGCCAGTACACAAGAGTATCTCAAGCAATGCAGCAAAATCTAAGAAAAATATATGACATGGGGCATTTTGCAAAATAAAGGAGCATTATTTTATGAAAAAAAAAGTAAAAAAAAAAGTAATGCTGTTATGCTTATACCTCTGAATTCTGAAAAGACTGGATTTACTTTGATTTTCTGTACTGCTTGTTTGTATCTAATTAGGAATGTCAGTTATTTTCAGTTCCCAAATTCTCAGAGTAAAAACAGGTCACTGTATATCACCCTAATGTAGGTGGTTTTATCTGACATGAGTCAGGGAGAGAAGGATAGATGCAGTGCCAGTATATCTATATCCAATACTGCTACATATGCCATAGCCAATTAGTAAGCTATTGCCTTTTGAAAACATTGATTCCATTCCTTCCTCAAAGGCACAGCAGAGAGATCATAAACCCCACTGGTTCTGCAGAGTTTCAGATGTCCTGAAAATGAAATCCAGACAGCAGCTCTTCCAGGAGAGAGTCATACATCACAGAAGATTGCGTTTACAACCTGGGCAGTTTGTTAAGCGTTTGTTCTTCAGTTATGGCTTGACAGAGAATAGATTAGGTAGGAAGATACATGTGTACCATTTACATTAATTTTAATCATGTTGCAATGTAAGAGCCCCTTCATATACGTGTTTTGAAAGACGAATTTACAGGTTTTGGCAAGATCATAAGCACAGGAAGTTTACTCATTTTTACAGAACACACAGTTCCCTACTTCATGGCCTGGTATGTGAGGACTTCACTACTGGAGAGTGAAAGGCACAAAGCCTCACTGCTCTGTCTTGGTTTTTGCATTCTGCACATAGAGTAAGCTAAGGATAGTCAAACTTTCCTCCTTTACATGTCACTTCATGAGAACTGGTGACAAATATTTTAGAATAGGTAGGATTTGCCAATGATCTGGGTGGTCACCCTGTCAACCTCAGTGCACACAGTTGGAGTTTCAGAAGAAAAAAATGCACCGAAGGAGATGATTAATAAAAAGTTACTAATCTATTTATATGCCTAACTTGGAACTGACATCTTAAACATTAACCTTTAATCACAGTGCTGTGCTTTGTTACTGCTTCTGCCAGTGCTGTCTCCTTGTAACCTTGGACGTTTTAACTTCTGTAAGAGCTGGTGTCTTTAACCTAGAAGTTATGCTTGTGATGGCACAGGCTGTCCTGAAAATGAGGAGAGAGCTGGCAAATGGGTGCACTGGTTAACAAAATCAATTTGTTATGTAACCTGCACATACTGCTTAAAAATGTACATACTGCTTAAAAATCCACTTGAAAACTTGTTATTATTTTTCCTGAAATGCATGTGTTGAGTGATGTGCTGGTCTTCAGCTGATATATACAACAGCAGTAGAGACACAAAGAAACCAAGCTTGTGGTTGCTCAATGAGTCTGTTTACTCCTTCTTTATGATGCTTGAATACATTGGCCAGTTTTGAACTAAATTAAAAATCCCCATCATGTAGGCTTCAGAAGAACAAGGATGTGAATGGACGAAAAAGACACAAATAAATATTGGAAGGCTGAAATGTAATCTGGGCATAAATTAGGCATTAAGGAATCTATATCATGGTATGAATACAATAGTCTTAAGAAAAACTTGTAGCAGAGAACCCTAGCACACACAGGATACAAACATCTAAAGGAAATCAGATTTCACTAGTTACCTATTGCTCACAAAACTGTTTTTTCACTCATACCTACCTAACAACAGGTATATTCCTATGATTTTCCATCTCTTGTAGAGGTGAAAATCACAAGGAAACAGCAGTATTTCTTTATCCTTCTCAGAACACCCTATTCCCATCCATTCTTACAGCTCAGAGACTGCATATCAGATGACAGCCGTCTTGATCATGAAGAAAGTGACCTTGTGTGAATCACTTAGCTTCTTTTTTTTTTCCCCATTTTAAAAAATGGATATAATAAGAATAATTTAGTATGTACTTCAGGGGGGCAGGAGACTTAATTAATGTTTATGAAGTACTTTGAGATGAGATCTGAGAATGAAAGTACTATGCAAGTGAAAAGTATTATTTTTTATTATAGCTTACAGCTATGTTATCAATGAAATATTTCAAACCTAATCCCACACAGACTCACTTCTTTACTATAAACTTTGATTATCTCCACGCACAAATAGCTGATACTTACCTTGGCCTGATGACATCTGCACCAAGGTCCAATTACTGACTTTTACTATCTTATTCGGCTTTGAATTGAAATGGTTTGCTTCTGACATCAGCGAATGTCAGCCAAGGTTGTTCTTTTGGTATTAAATAACATTTGTAGGTGGCAGATAATGAAATGACTTTGTTTAATTATTAAAAATAGTTAGAATTAGTAGAATTACTTACTTAGGTATTTAAACTTTCTTGAAATCTATGGTGTTATTTCTGCCTAAACCAGTGGAGGGTCTAGGCACCTTCACTTTCATCGTGCTGTCTGCATGTGAGAGACTAGCTGTGGCCCCACCTTAGCTAAGGAAGGAATGAGAAATACAAGGCACAAGGCAAATAAGTCCCTGCAAAGTTCCAGAGGCCTAAGCAATAGAGCAGAGTGAGTTAAGGATTAGTTCCACTAATTGCATGGAGAGTAGTGCAGCAAACCCTGATGTTAAACGAAGTCCCTATCTAGAGTAAAGAAGTTTAAGAAGAGCTTCTTTAGGGAAAATAGAGACATGGAGAAAGAGATAGACAAGGACAGACTAATCAATCAGGTGTAAAGAAAAGCAAACTTGAAGGGAAAGGATGATAGAATTCAAATTTCTCTAGACCTTTTATCCACTTTCTTCTGACAATCAAATTCTTTTACACAGGTTTATCTTAAGACAGTAGTGAACTACTACTGACATTAGAGCAAGCTCTCCAGCAGTAACTTGAGTTTCCAGCCTATGGCTTCAATGGCTTACAGGAGCCAGATATTCTGTGTGAGTCTACTATTGTGTAGGGGTATCATGGCAATTACAGAGCAGAGCATATTAGTGGCAGACACTACCAGACATATTAACATTGTTTGAGCAATTACTTCCAGTAGGAAGGAAGAGGAAAAACCATTAATAAAATGCCAAAATTTTTTACCACTGTGAGAGGTCAGATTTTGCAAAGAAAAAGAGAGGTACACTGTTCTCCCCAAGTGCACTACTGAATTGCACTAGGAAAGAGCTTGCTATGCATATCACCCTTCTGAGTCATCCTCGTTTTGATATACCTACAGTAGGACTGCACTAGAGGTGAGGATAGGCAAAGCCAGGCTTCATGGAGCTGCAGCCAATTGCCAACATATCTGGTTTAGCTACCCTACAGCTGCTGCAATCTCTGTGCTACCATTCACGAGTAGCCACAAACACCAAACGGTGATAGGAATGAATCCACATATAACACTGCATTTTTCTGACTGCTGAGTATTGAAGCAAATTAAAAGTGAGATAAAAGCTCCTGGTTGTCCTGTTTGTTTAGAAATCCTGAAATGGAGTCCAAGTTCTGACTGCATCCCTGTTGTGAGCGAGGGTAAGTTTCTTCAGAGATCATGAGAATTTAGACATCATCTGCCCTCTACCATTTCTGTGTGGGAGCAAAAATTGCCTCCTTGCTGAAAATAACACAAGCTGAACACCTTTTTTCAATCTTCATAATGAAAATATTACAGATTTTTACACCCAAACATAGGTAATCACAGGGTTTGGGTGTTTTACTGGTGTTGTTGATTCCTTTTAAGCCTTTCTGTCTGCTTAAGTAGTGCCAGATTTTACTTTGGGTCTTGTCACATAGCTTTACAATTTTTCTAGTCTCAATTATTCTCCATGCTTTGGAGAACTCTATTCACTCTAATTCAGCTGCCCAAATGTTGGCTGAAAGGAAGGAAAAAGTAGTTATTCATAATCTCCAATGGCAGGAAATACTTGCACTGTAACAAACTCCCCAAACATAACAGTAGGCAGCAAAATTCTGAATCTGAACAGACTGTCATCCTCAGCATTAATAATATAAAATGGGGGCAGGGGTTGATAGGGGGCCTTAATGAGCAACTTGTTTCCATGGCTGCCTGTTTGGAAATCTATATCTTGCTGCAAACCCTGTTAAGAAGAACCTATTAATAAAATCTGCCCTGAGATCAGAAAAGGTACCAAATATAATGGCTCACGAAATGGTCCTAGCAGCAAAGATA
This sequence comes from Numida meleagris, assembly GCF_002078875.1. Taxonomy (NCBI): domain Eukaryota; kingdom Metazoa; phylum Chordata; class Aves; order Galliformes; family Numididae; genus Numida; species Numida meleagris. Next base: position 58,755,393 of record NC_034409.1, on the reverse strand, counting down.
TTTTTCCCAGTTACTACATCCTCTTGTCCTTTTCACAGCACTGATGTCTTTCCAGTCTTATAGATACTCCACTATTTCAAACTTAACCAGATGCAGAAAAGGCTACAAGTGAGTGCTGCATATCTGCTAGGAAGAAAAATGAGAATTTAAAGAATGTATAATAAATTCTTCTCCACTCTCTGATCCCTCTCAGACAATAGGATTTAAATGGAGTATGATTAGACATTTCTTTATTCCACAGGTACTAGGAAATTAAATATAATATTCAGTTTATAATTATGTCTATATGTACATCCTCCCTCCTTTTTATTTTCTTGTCTTGCTGTTCCTCAGAGGAGCAGATGAATGTTTACATACTCTATATCATCTGTTGCTTTTCAAAGTCAATTCTACTCCGCTGTCCTCAAACTAAACTGTCACAGAGAAATCCCCTATAAATTGTTGTATTTCAGCACAAAATTAACTGTTAAAACAAGAATACAGTAATGGATAGAGGTTTCAGCTATGTACCTTGCTCTCTCTATGAGCCATGCCTGTATTGGCACCCAGTACAAAAGTGGACAAGCTCCCTTCCAGAAGGATGTGGCGGACTGGAAATTGCAGCCTGGATTGGCTGAACACATGGAGGCTGAGCAGCTGTGAGGAGGTGTCATAGTTAATGGTCAAAAGCAAATTGCTGTCTTGCCCATGGAAAGAGGAAGCCTGGCTGAACTTTGACCTGTTATCTCTGACCTGGAATAGCATCCTTAGAAAATCACGCTTTATCCACAGATAGTATCTGAGGGGCACATTTGGATCTCTTGTTGCTCTTGCTCCCATTCATTTATTAACTTCTGCCTGCTTTTGGTTAATCATTTGCAGACACAGAAACAAATAAACATCTAGGCAGAGGGGTTATTGTATGCCATGGTTAAGGGAGAGCTAAAATCCTCTTTGGGTTTCCTTGTTTCATTCTCAGCATGAGTCTTTGCTTTCTGCTTTATTTATATGAGGAACTCCTCTTGGCATCAAAAGGACTGCTGTGCCAGCAGATCCAATGAGAGCAATCCACATAGTGGGTGATGGGAAAAGAAGCTGGGTCTGGATGAGTATTAATCATTAAGTTGTATTCTTATAATGAACATGGGAGCTGTTGTGCTTCTGCAGAATCCTGTGTCAAGTCTTTTGCTGTCTGACAATACAGCTGTAGAGCTTTCCCCTTCACAATTTAGTCTGTTGGCCGACCTTTTGCTTTTATGAAGATAATCAGCTGATCTTGATCCAGATTGGTTTTTTTTCTTTCCTTCCTTCTTTCCTTCATTTTTTTCTATTTTCTTCCTTTCTCTCTTCCTTTCCTCCTTCCTTCCTTCTTCCTGTTTGCACTAAAGTGTATGAATTCTCCTTTATCTTCCTGCAGAAAAGTATTTTGCAGCCATGACTCCAGTAATCTTCACAATATCCTTGTGAGTTCAGCAACAAAAAGCAACAGAACTTGTCTGAGAAGACAACCCAGTGGTGGTTGCATGTGAACTGATAGGACTGCCCTATCCCTTGAAGCGTTAAAGGCCAGGCTGGATGTGCCCCTGAGCAGCCTGATCTACTGGATGGCAACCCTACCTATGGCAGATGGTTGGAACTAGAATATCTTTAAGGTTGTCTTCCTACCCAAGCCATTCTATGACTCTATGTCTGGCAACATTAAATGAAATGCTGTGCCAGAGGACCTCCTGCTGGCCTCTCTTCCTTCCTGCACCCCTTCCTATTGGCTACTGCTGTGGCCAGGTCACCTGAGGTGGTCAGACTATTTCTGTAATCCACAAACACAAAGAAGCATCCACTATGTCTTGCTTCAAGAGCTTGCCTACTGGAAGTCAGCATGTCTACTAGCTAGATGTCACATGTAGGAGGAAGAAGCCAGGGAAGAAGACAGTCTGAAACAACTAGGGTTTGCAGACAAGTGTGGGGAGATAGGATAAATGCAGTGGCTTCCCAATGCCGGTAAATACCTGCTTCTTAAAGTCACAGGAGACACAGACAAAATCCACAGCAAAGTAGAGATTTATAGCCTCAGAGTAATCAACAACTGCAATACTGAAAGTGCCCATGGAATTTGACACTCAATCCTTTCCAGGTGGGGTCCTTCCAAATTCAAGAGAATCAAGAATTGTAAATTCTCCACAGTGTGTTTGTTTGGTGCAGGTCCAACACCACAGGTCTGTGGAGATCTGCAAGGAGAACCTTAAAGCCTTCTCAGTACTTTCACTGCAAGTTTCCTACTTGGAAGAAGAGTTGTGTCAGAATTAGGACGTTTAGGCTAGTTGTTATTTTTCTATAGGCACACCAGACAAAGAACACAATTACGCACACATGGAATGTCTTCTGCAGAACCTAAATGTCCTGCTCCATGTCTCAATAAGGGCCAGGCTGAGCCATGTTGGCCCAGTGGTTTCTTACTCATTGAATGGGCTAGAAATGACTTGGATGAGAGGGACATGTTTGTTTTTCCTGGGGCATTGAAATGTATAGTACAGATCTTCATTTGCAAGAATATTTAACTGACAAACTTGTTTTTCAGAGTCAGGCTGACTTCATAGGCCAGATTGATACCTAAAGGAAGATAAAAACCATCAGTGCCAAGAGGAATTAACAGTGAATGAGAAAAGAAAACCAGCCGCAACTTTCAAGCATCTAAAATGAAATTACAAGACAGCGTGTTAAAAAAAAAATTGGAGCAGAATGAGTAAATCAGAGAAATGCAGATGAACCATCTTCATTCATTTTTACATAGAGACTTATTTTACTAGGCAGAAAGGCCTCTCTTTTTATAATGTTGGTTGCCTTCATATCTCTCCTTAGAAAATGGAAACTTTAAAAAAAATATATAACTCGATGATGTCTTGATTTGGGATTTTCAGCAAGTGAGCTGATGGTCCTCTTTGCAGAACAAATAGGCAGACTGAACACAATGAATACACTGAATAGCTGAAACCCAGGGTATTTTGGACTCAGACAGGAATAAACCTTTAATTGGTGTTGAAAAATAAACTGGGTAGGGAAGAAGAATAAATAATATATATGCCTTGTAGCAGCACAGCAAGAAACTGCATATTTGCCTGCTTACCTTCAAAGTGGGCCTGTACATCATGTTCTCCCCACAATTTATTTAGGCTGGGAAACTGAATTCTCTCTTTCTAAAACAAATCTATCTAAATATTTTTACATGAATGCCAGTGCAAGAAAACTCAATCTGTCTGCACTTTCTATGCAGCAGTTTGTGTTTCTGTTATTGTTACTATTAATTACGAGTGCTATTTTTTTTGCCAGTGCTATTCAGTGATGGCAGAAGGCTACAGAAGATGATCTGTGAGCACAGTACACCACCAGTGTTGGACAAACACTGCTGTAAACTGCCTGCAATTTATTGAAAGAACAGAAAATATTATCTCTGTTTCATTGATGAGATACTAAGAATAAAGTTAGTATCAAACTCATTTACAAACGTGCATACTTTTTTCAAAAACGATGACAGAATCCTCTTACTGGAAGCTTGAGAGGCTCTGGTCTCAGAGCCAGAATGCTAATAGACACACGGTATTTGTAAGTGTGTCTTAGAAATAGTTTCAGAGAGATTGTATTTAGATACAATAACATGTAAAGTACATAAATCACAGTAAGACTTTAAATAGATAGATAGATAGATAGATAGATAGATAGATAGATAGATAGATAGATAGATAGATAGATAAGGTTCTGGAAATGAAAACTATAACTCCATAGCATTTCCAGAGTCCCTTTGAAGTCCAAACTGCTCAGAGAGGTGTCCATCACTGATTGGATGGCTGTGGGAGCAACTCTGACATAATCTAATTGGTACCATGAAGAGTGATGGACAAAAAGTGTCATTACATGTTCAAAAATCTATTTATTTCTTAGTTTTCCTGAAAGCCCGTTATTTCTCCAGTTACAGAAATTCATCTGCTTAATAAAATCTGCAAATGAACAACAATAATTCCATCTCCTTTATTAAAAAAGCAAGAAGATAATTCATTTATTCTAAGTGTCATTGTCATAAAACTTGACAATTTATTAGGGACGGCTGAATTTTTTGGAACAAAGAGTCTTTATCTTGAAGCATGCTTTATTTTTCAGTTAAATATTTAGCAAAAAGTTGTTTCCATTGCTATTATTTGTCATGCCTTATTATAAACATTACACCATTAAAATTTTAAGATTCTTAAACAGATTATTTAAAGTGATTAGTAGGAGGAAAAAAAATCCATAATAATTTCATTTAATTTCTTAATAATATTCACAAAGAAAGTATGCAGAAAAAGGTTATGGAAAAAGCATGATGAAATTATGAAATTAAAAATAGTAAAACTGTTTATAGATAATTTTTGTTCCTGAAGACTTTTTTTTTCCATTGGCAAGCTAATGAAAATCCTGTTATTAACTAGCTTTCTCCAGAAACATCACTTTATTTTGAGCTAAATGTGATCTCAGTCTTCCCTTATACCTGGAATCATGATCCTATATGGAAAATTGTTTTTAAGAGTATCAGAATAGTGAGGAAAAAAGAAAAGGCCAATGTGCATACCAGGTAGTATCTAGTTATCAGAAGCAGACTAATGGATCAGAGTGGTTCACCTCACTTTCAGCCATCTAAAGGTAGCTAAGGCAGCTAAATTCTGTCACCAACGGAGGCAGACAAGAGTTGCAAGCTGGCAGTTCACCCTGTTTTCAGGTAATGCCTGTGATAAATGGGTTGCACTTTCTTCAGAAGATGCTTATGCCCCTAATCCAGCTATAGCTGGAGCCTGGATATATGTCACTATTAGATGGCAAAAAGAGAGCCAAGATGAATTCTGTTCTACACGCTTCTGTCTAGTCTTGATGGACAGGAATTTCTGCCTATTTCTAACATGGAAAAGAGATCATCAGAGTTGACTAATGTGACAAAAAGACTTTATTCTGATAGGTACACCAATAAAACCTGGGTAAAGTGATCGGGCTTAACTTGGAAACAAGTTAAGGTGTATGTTTTACATAGATGATTGCAATTTCCACTGACTCATTCAGATCATCACTCAAGTGCACTTCTTTGAAACACTGCTTTTTTGGCTGTAACCCTAAGTTTATGACCACTGGATGTACAGTTTAACAGTTTAGTTCTCCCTGTAATTTATTCAGCATATGTAGGAAAAAAAATTCTAATGATTTTACATCCTTGATGTGTAGAACACAGTTGAGAAAGGCACAGAAAGAAATAAAATAACTTGATATGATAACAAGGAAGATTACAGACAGTGTTAAATGGCACTCTTTCACTAGAGGAAAATTCTTTAATCAAAAAGATAAACTGTTTTATCAGAGAACAATTCCAAACCATTTAGATTTTACCTTCGGACAACATTACACAAGCCACATCAGCCCATTCAGATGATTTTCTCTGATTGGGATGTTTGTTTGCAAAAGACAAGCTAATAAAACTATGCCTCATTTTAGTAATACCCCACAGTTGTGGAATAGAACTGACATCAGCAGGAAAAAAGTACAATCTATCTTGATACTATTTACTTGAATTTAGTGCCTGTCTTGTTCCCTTTTTGCAAGAAAAGCTAGACAGACACAAACTCCTTTTTAAACTTGCAGCTCCTGGCACTTTAACATGGTAAAAAAAAACCTCAGTTTAAAAAATAAAATCAGAAATGTAGCTTCTCACTTTCTCTATTTTACATTTACTAATTCATATGTAACTCTTCCTGCATTGTCCAGCTGAGTCTGCCTCAAGCTGCTGCTCTCATGCGAAAGATAGCACCAAGGTGCGGCAGTGGAGTTATTATAGCCAGAGTCTTGGCTGATGGGTTGTGAAGTCAGCAGATTTCCACCCTGCAAGCCTCTAACCGTGCTTTCCTCTACAGAAGTGATGAAAGAGCAGTAGTTCTGCTTCTGTAAACCGCAGATTGGTTGGTTGGTTTGTTTTGCAAAGAGAAAGGAATGCCCAGTTGTCTTTCAGAGATGAGCAAGAAGACCCCAGGAAAGCCAGTTGACTATAGTCTATACTAAATATCTTAGAATGGTATTTACCTGGAGAATTTGGCACAGGATTTAAGGAAGGTAGAGGGATGACATTTCACTTATACTTACTTCACTATAAAGAAGAAAATCTGCTGAATGCAAGTGGTCCTGGTATTTGTGGGCTTAGATTTTAAGCAAAGCTAAATATGAAGGTGTATGTGCCCAGTTTTAAAACACAAGCCACTGAGTCTCATTTGGTTAACCCTACCCTGAGCTGAAAAATGTGTCAAAGTGTCTGATCAGAGACAGGCACTACTTTGGGGCTTTGGGGCAGTTCAACTAAGTTCAGTCTTTGTAGAAGCAGAGATACTACTATCTGAATTTTTAGTAACAGTCACTTACTGGCCTCTCAACTTCCTTGGTAATTTCCAAGAGAGAACTCATTCAAGTTTCTACAAAAAGTCTTGACACTCTCCCATGTGAAAGGAGCTGATGGTATAACAATGTCTGTGTCACGACTACAGAAACATCACACCAGCTGCTATTGCAAACCTCAGGCTGATCTGTAGGAAGATGATAAAAACTTTGCAACCACATATGCTTGTAACATTCATCCTTCAAAAATTTATTTTATTTTTTAAATATTTTCTTTATTTTCCCTCTGATTTCTGTACTCTTACTTCTTCCAGGAAAATAAATCAGTATTTTTCAGAATTAAATGTCTGCAGAATCGAGAGGTGTAAAAGAAAAACACAGAGAGAGAAACTGGGTCATGAGAGGGTGTGGTGGAAGTCATTCCTCCACTATCCACTGAGAAGTAACTTCTGAGCAGGTTAGGCCAAGGCCTGTCTGTTGATAGCAACAGGATTCTAGTGAGCAATTCTGAAAATTGAATCTTTGGCATTCCTTCTTGGAGAAATCCTTTACAGTGGATGCTTCTTAGAAATGGAATGATGTTCCTAGAAATTTCAGAGCCCCATGTCCTGATTACGTCATTCTCTTGCTCTGACAATGGTCAAGTTGCCTGTTATTCATGACTCTGCTTGGACTTCTGTGTTTCAGAGATCACATATGAAAGAGAGAGATGTCGGTTTCTTTTCCCTTTTTATCTGTAGCTTCTGCCCTCTGTCTCTAAAGTTCACAGGGATCTACACATGTGCTTGCGTGTGTACAAATGAACTTCTGCTAGTGGATAACCTTACCGATAGTTTGGTAGACCTCATCAAATTTTAATGTCCTTACAGAATAACAGCTGCTATTCCTTCCTGGTCACTGAGATTTCAAAACTTTAGATATTTTGGTTTATTTATTTCATTCAACTTAAAAAATGTAGTTAAAAATCACTGTTAGTTTATGTACCTGCACTCCTCACAGAGTGGCATGGAAAAACACCATATGAACTTATTAACCAGCTGCAGAGAAAAAGGCCAATGGCCAAGTATTTTTCCAAGTATCCCCTTTCTTCATATTACTGTAAAAGCAATAAGGATAAGCAATTCAATGCAAACAGTATCAAGGTATGCTAGAAACAGCTGCTCACAGGGGCTGAACCGGATTTTCAGTTCACGTAGATCAGGGTAAATCTACTGAATTTAGTGGTGTGATACTGACAGCCTCTGAAGATTTCACTGCTGCATTTCAGGTCTGATGCGTTTTCCTTACAATTTCCTTTTCAAATGACTTGTAAATGACTTGTGTTGTAGAGAGAGGAGGAAGCGATAGTCAGCTCGTTCTCTTGGACTGAGTTTGTGCCAAGGCTATTACTTTGAATGGTCTGTGTTGGAAAATTTGGGAGTTAATCTTCAGCAGTTACTGTTGATATGAAACTTTTTTTGCTGTTTCCCAAGAAGCACAACACTTCTCTTGTAAATATCTAGCAAAGTTTCAAGATATCATTTTAATTAATTAAAAATTATGCATATGAGAAAGATCGAATGTAAGAGAAGTAGGCTGATTATAGATATTCCGTGTCAGTCAAAAACCTGAAAGGCTTGCTAAGTTGCGTGTTACTAGACAATATGGAAGTGGGGTCCATTTTTACAGATGACATCTTCTTAAAACGAGCACTAACACCTACTCTGTCATATATAATTCAACTGTTTTGAATTAGACACTTTAATGTCAGTATAAATAACAAGAAGCCTTTCTAACAATAATTGATACCTGTTTATTTCTGTACACTCTGTTACTATCTGTTATAGTCCCTATGCCATGCTTAAAAACACTTTAATGTGAGGCTACTCTTTGTAGTCACACTAAGGTAAATATTTGCAAATGATAGTAAGGACTCCAAATGTCTATGATGTTTCTGAATATACAATTTCAGTGTCTCTTTGTTTTGTCAGGTGAATCATGAGAACAGCTTTTCTATATTGTGAGAATAGCCTTTTGCATAACTTGAGCAGATATAAGCTGAAGGACGGAGGCTTGCGTAAATGTAAGCTCAAGAACAGCATGTGGAGGAGGCTGCAGAGCTTGTTGTCAAGTGAAGACAAGAAAGTAGAATAGATGTCCTGTTGTTGAAGATAAGACGGCAAAACAGATGCCTCAGCTCAACGAAACATCAGTGGGAACTGATTTGGTCTACCCCCAATTCAAGGGTTTGAAACATACAGTGAGGATGTATCCCACAACCACCAGAGATGTTAATAATTTCTTGGAATTTCTGCCCATGTCCTTGGAATGTAATGAATATGTATACACTATGCCTTTAAATATGTAGTTGCTGCTTCTCTCCATGTACATGTTGGTGGAGCAATCCCCATGCACCCAGTGCAGTAATAAAGGGAATACCTGCTTGACATAACTCATTGGTGTGTCAAGTTACTTTGTTGGTTTTCTCGGCTTCACAGGATTTGTTTGTTTCTATGCTTTTTGTATCTTAAATACTTGAATTTTAACCATACAGAATAGAATATCTACTAAATATTTCTGTAAATCTAGTAATATGAGAATTTAAGTTACTTTGCAGATCTCTATCCTGACTTACTGCTTCAAGCAGCTTGTTCAGGGCATGATGAAGTCAGGTTTCAAACATCCAAGGGTGGATATCCTGCAAATTCTGTATTCAGCCTTTTTTTTTTTTTTTTCCCAATGATTAATTACGCTCACAGTGAAAAATATGCGTGATATTCAGTGACAGTCTCTTCTTTTGGCTTAACTTAGGAGCACTGTTGTTCACTCTCCCCCCATGTACCCTAGTGTAGGAATCGTTTCCATCTTTCTGTTAAACTCCACCTACCTACAATGTTATTTCCAAGTTTTCCTTAACCCTTCTATTTTCCAAGATAGCGTTGATTCTCTTGCATGTTCCTTCCTTGAATCAAGCTGTCTTGTTTGTTTTTAATTTGAGGGGCTGCTAAGGGAAGAAGTATGGACAAGGAGAAATAGTTTCAAATGGAACAACCAAAGTGTTTAGAAAACAAAACCTCACACTGTTGTAGGAAACCACCAGGCTTACTGTGTCGAAGCACAGAATGACCATAAAACAGCAGAGAACTGCAGCTTAAGCAAGAATGTGATTTAATCCATGTGGCCATCTTGCACCAGGCTTGATTAAGGAGGGAGATGAGCAACTTGCTTATATGCCAGAGCACTGACAGACATCTTGACCTGGTGACTGTAGTGACAGAATGACACTTGGGATTGGTTGAGGTGAAGGCCTAACAATGCAATGTGAAGATGTTGTTTTAGTAAAACCAGAATAACAATCACACCTTTCTACCAAATATTGGCCTCACCCCTCAACAACCCCTCAACAACCCCTCAACAACCCCTCAACAACCCCTCAACAACCCCTCAACAACCCCTCAACAACGTACCTCCCTGCCCCTCCTACACCAATTAACATAACAAGCCTTGTTAAGATGCCTATAAACACACATGACTCAGTCCCATCTTCTTGAGAGTATAAATCTGGCCTCTGCAACACTTTGTGGAGAGGGAGGTATGCAATTTGTTTTGGTGGATTGATGGGTCTGACTCATCCCCCTTTTCCCCGTAACAGGGCTTGCTTCACACCTCATATGTGATAATAAGTGAATTGTTAATTAATTACTGGCTAGCCTTAGGATGGTTAGCACTAACAAAACTAGTGATTTATCAACAGCAATTCAGAACCTGTTAACTGTCACCTCAGACTATTTTCAACTGTACAAACTTTCACTGTTTCAATGAAAGTCCTGTGGGTGCTCTGGCAGGCAGGCAGGCATTAACACTATTAAGTGGCTATACACAATCTTCTAGGCATAAACCGTTGACCAAGACAAGGACTAAGACTGGACTTAGCTGCACCTAGAATCCTCTCTGAGGAGTTCAGAAAGCAAGGGAGTCCTTTCTGAACCTTGTGACTCAACAGGAGGTCTTCCCAACTAGCTATGCATCAGACTCATGCCCTTAATGTAACAACTGTCCTCATGAAGTAAATCACTATATATGCCTGTCTGTAAATAAGCGTATGTGCAATAAGAAACATCACTGAACTGAACACTTAGCAGATATTGTTAATCTTTTAATCTTGTTCTCTTTTTCTCCTGTTTCTGTTCTGCTTTTCATGTTTTGTTTTGACTATAAATTATTCAGAGACTGAATTTTCTCATTCATCTCTGCTGAATCTAAGACAATGGTTAAGAATCTCAGTTCTGCTGTTTAAGAGTTAGCGAAACAGTGATGACTGTTAGAAATAATAACACTGTTTTGTGTCAGCTAAATTCTGTCTAAAACAAAGACAGATTACTTAATTCTCTGCAGATATAGCTGTTGAGTACCGTTGCACATAGCAAAAAAATGAGAGGTGATTGAGTCTGAAAAAGATTATTTAATCCAGTTGTAGCTGAAGAGAGGATTTATGGCAGATGAAATAACTGTATTTGTCATACAGTTATATTTTATAGTCTAAACTGGAGTGTGAAGAGAAGTCCAGAGTACGTTTGCATACTTGCATTTGCACTATAAAGTCAATACTTGATATGATGCAAGAAAAGATTTCTCAAATGCATAATCTCAGATAAGACATGAAAGCAGTTAAGCAATATAGACAGGTCCTTGATAGGCTTCTTTGTACATCTGCATACAATAGAGAGCTATTTTACATGAATTTGACAACCAAAAACATAGTGCATATTCAGAATTCCTTCTAAAATTGATGCACCTGTCAAAGTCTTGTGACCTAAAGAAGGAAAAGAGTCAAACTACTTGAAATAAGTCATATATTGTTTGTCTTGCATTTTCTGTTAAATAGCAACATGTCTTTGGGAAAAGTGGTAGAGACAGGAAATTTAATCTGCTGGATGAAAATTAATTCCATCTGTCAAAAGTAAATAGCATTAGAATTTCTAGTGAGCTGATGCTTTTAAGAAATTTTAACTTCAAAAACATTTACAAATTGTGATTCCTAGATTGGAAACTGGGTACCAGCTGTGAGCAGCTGTCCTGAACCTACATGTAACTTTGCTGTAGTCTGAGGCAAGTCCTTGGGCATAAGGAAACATCTGACTCACACTAGCTCCCAGCAAACCCTCATCTGCATGTGTCCTGTAGGATGAGAATTCAGTGAAAACAAATATAATACAGAAATGACCATTACTTGAAAAGCCAGCCTCCACTAACCAACAGATAGGTAGTCAAACATTGAGTGTGACCCAATAATGTCTGTGACCAATACTTAGTGCTATCACTCAGTCCAGTGTTCTAGTTCTGAACGCACGCTAGCAATATTTATACAGTGTTGAGGAATGGAGAAAGAAAAAATTGTCTACAGAAATTATTGCTGATAACCCTTCACTCCCCTCTGATCATTACAGCATATAACACTGGTAGCACAATGTAAAACTTTCAAATAAGAAAAAAACTGAAGTGGTGCTCACATCAACTTCATCTGGAAGAAATTTTACAGACTCATTAGGCAGCAAATAAGCACTATTCAAAAAATTATGAAGCAAATACGAAACATGATTATCAGCTATAGCTAGTGAACCTGAATATTCAGTTTAGCTCATTGAGGAGATCTTTAGATTAAGCATATAGATCCCATCCTTCACTTTTTGCAGAAAGCTGCAGAGGAAGAACTTCAGCTATGTGTCAGACGTGCACTCCTCCAGAATGACTCAAGATCTGAAAAATCTCTGTGACCATATAACTGTCCTAACTGAGGTCTAAGTTGCCAGTGGGAGCAAAGTTACCTCAGCAATGTGAGCTCATACCACTGGTCTAGCCATTTGCAGGGGGCAGTCACGACAAAGAAAGAGTGGTTTCATCTCATTTTGCAGACCTCTGTAGGAGAAAGGCTCCAACTCAGTAAAGCACTTCAGCACTCTTACAATAATGGGAAGAATCAACCCGATTTTCATCACAGAGAGTCAAGCTTCACAAATCAATGAGATTTTTCCACAATGTGCTGCAGACAAATGTGCTTCACTTGACATTGTCCAATGGGATTTGTCCAACAGACTCTTCTCAAAAATTAATGAAGAGAATAAACTGTCAAGATTAAAAGCAAATCCCCTCAGTGATTTAATAACTGATTACAGGCTAGGAAATTAAGGGTGAAGTGAGATTCTTTCTGAAGATTCACAGAGTCTGTGGAAACTTATAGGGACTTATGTTGAAGCCCATGGTGTAACTTGCTCTTGTGGTTATCTGGCAAAAGAAACAGATTGAGGTGGCAAACATCTGATGACATTACGTTAAGCAGAGTGGTAAAATGACTGCGTAGAGTAGCAGAATCACCTCTCAGTACTGCATGATTGGACACTCAAATGGCAGAAGGAACTGGGTACTAATAAATATAGAATAATGCAGACAGAGAATGCATGCCCTAAATTCAAATGGATAGACATGAATCCATCAAAATGCCTGTTGCATTGTAGAAGATAATTTTATGAAAATGTCAGTTCATCACTTGGTAGTGAATAAAGAGAAAGAATTAGTAGAAAAGAAATACAAAGACAAAACAGAAAATGTTGTGTCATAGTATAGATCCACAGGGTGCCAAAATCATGAAATGTAAATGCATTACTGACTATTGAGTCTTATAAAAAATGATACAGAAGCACTAAGAAAGGTGTAGAGAATGATGGTAAGAATAATCAAAAGTATGAGTGATTTCCTTTAGTGGGAAATTAAGTAAAGCAGGACTCATGTGCATGGAAAAAAAAAAAGTAGCTAAACAGTATAGGATATAGATGTGTGCAATCATCAGCGGAAAGAAATGACAAATTAGTAACTATTATTCACTGTTTGTAATACCATACAAATGAAGGGCCATCAACTGAAATAATTAAAAGGCAAGAGATATCTAAATTTTATTTTTATATAAATATATACATTTTTATTTTTTTAGTTTTTCCTACCTGCTCTTCACAAAGATTTATTAAACCCAGAGATATCTCCTCTGGCTTAAGATATTTTTTGATAATAAGTATCATTGTATCTGGGACAGCAAATAAGAAATAAATATTATCTGCTTGGCCTGATCTTAGGTTTTCCCTTAGTATCCATGGCTAGACACAGCTGTGCACATTTTGAGGGGCTACACATACCTTCAGTTTGACTATCTATAACCAATCTGTTGTTCTTACAGAGCAGGTACCAAAAAATCTATACATTTGCAGACTTTCCAAACCAGAACTGCTGTCCTTAGAACTCAGGCTCAAACTGAACTCTTCCAACCTGTTATTTCTGGCTCATGTGGTAGAGGTTTTCAGGTATTTTACTTCAAGCACTTAGGACTTCCAGATAATTGTTATTGGAGAGCTAAAATCCTCTTGTAGTATAGACATTTGTTCTTTTATTCCTTTCTAAAAAGCATTTAGTTAGTCGTGAGTTAAGATAGATCTCATATATTGAATGGAAGTCAGATTCTGTTTGAATACTCTGGGTTTTCGCCTCTTTTTGTGTTGTTTTTTTTCAGTGACAACTTTTCTTTAAGTAAAATCTGTGTGCAACCCTAGTAGTTCTTCTGAATGCCTCCTAGTCTATTTTTTTTTGGAACAATCTCCTACAGATTTCTTCTGCAGAGAGGAAGAGCTCCTCCGTAAGTGATGCCTATCTTGTGAGGACTCCATGTTGAATGCAACAGAAAATCAGTTTGCAGCCCACTGTCTACTTTCCTTTTGAATTGGATGTCTTACATCCATGAACCCTGAAAAGAAGAGTCATCCCCAAGCCATGTAATTTAGCATCAAAAGCACAATACATAATCATGAGTAATCTGACAGTAACCCACATGCAGGTGTGCTGCAAGAAAGAAAATAAACATAGTTAATGAATCAGTCTTCTATTTCTGATGTCTGTTATTAGTTATAAATAGAATAATAACTGATTTATTCTGGAAAACAGCATAACAGGACACATTACATTGTTTTCAAACTGCTGTTTACATAGACATTAAAACTACTACTAGATATGAGAACTACTAAAAACAAATCAACAAATGTTGTTACAGAACATCTTTGGACTACAACACAGCTTTACACTTAGCTTAAGGCCATGGCTCATATCTGTGAAAAGATGAAGTTACAATGATATCTTGATTTACAAATCCATTCATTGTGTGCACTGAAAACCACATTTATTTTGGCAATGACAGCTTTTGCTCCTTTCAGTACTGCAAACATAGTCTAGATACAAGGAAGCAAAGGCTAGATCTTTCTTCTGACAAAACTATCTTCAAGAGAATTGCTAATTAATTTTGAGTGATAAGGGTAGAGCTTGCCTTCGGTCACAAGTGGGCAGTTCAAGACTACACAAGTTTTGTAGCACACAGAATCTTTATTACTGATGATGATGAACAAGATAGACAAAAAAAGATAGCTAAACTCTTAGATTCCAGGTTGCTTGTAGAGCTGATAGTCAGGACAATTCTTCCCATCCCCTCCACAATTGAACATGTTTCTATGGGAGTTACCAGGAGGTAACAAACACAGAAGCGAGGTTAACATTTCTTTTTAAGAACAAAGCAGCCACTGAAGACCAAAAATATTAAAAACATACAAACGTACAAGAAAAAGCTTCCAGCTACATCTAATTATCATAATCATTCTGATGTCCAAATCAAATATCTGAGCTGACTTTACTTTTGTTCACTACATGGCTTAGAGACTGCTTTGTTCATCAGCTTAATGTGGGCATTCATAGAACTTCCCTGACCCAAGGTGTCCTAAATGTGCAGCAGCTGAAGCAAGGGGAAGTAAGAAATAAATTCTTAATTTTCCTGTAGTAAAGGTGTGGAATAAAAACTTATAATCCAGTAGATCCTTTTTATTATGCTTTACTTTTCTGTTCCCCTTTCTTATCTGAAGTGAAGTCGACAAAATACTCCAAGGATCCTCACTCCTACATTTTGGTTTTGAGATACAGGCGCAATTTCTGATTGAGTGATACTCTAATAGGCACCTTTTCCATTCTATATTGCTAAGAGAATAATTTCCCCTTGACATATGGTTATTATTATGCTATAATTTATTGGTAAACAGCCATTTGGTTGTTTTTAGAAGTTATTTTTATTACCCTCCAAAAAAGGTCATGTATGATTATTCTTGTCACTCTCCTTAATTGATATAAGTGGCCAGGAACTTAGGCAACATCCAAAAAGTAGCACTAAAATTTTAATGTACTAAAGCTTAGAAGGCAGAAAGAACGTATTTGTCAAGGCACAGTATAGATCTGAGGCAGCTACTATGTGGCCAGTACACAGGTTACTCTCTCTACTGCTGTACACCCAGCTCTGATGTGCTGTACTGCATTACACCAATGGTCAAAAGCTTTCTAGTGTTATGACATGGCTTGATTTTACTTCTTCAGTCTGCGGAGTTCTTTCAAAGATACATTTCCCTCTATAATTTAACTCTTTGGGGTGAACAGAAGTTCACTTTTATGCAGATGGCTTGTACACTATTAAGTCTCTTTGTGTAATAGCTTACAGATATCTGAACTCAAATCTGTTACTCATAAATTCCATTAAAAATCCAGCAATTTAAAATATACAAGCTTAGAGTTAAAACTCATGAATTCCTCAGCTTGTTTCAGAAATTTTGCTCTCAGCAAAATGCACATTCAGGAAGCTTATCAGATGAAAGCCGAGACTGAAGAGCCAACTATAACATATTGATGGATTGTTTGTCTGAAAAGGCAAATGTCCATTTCAGGTGTTTTGTTTGCTGTGATTTGCTTAGATTTTTTCATTACTTAAAATATGAGCTGTTTCACAAGAGGCGTCAAGATATCCCATCTTAGATTATAAGAAATAGAAGGGGGAAATGTGAGGGAAATGTCTTCAAATGCATGGAAGAACCATCTGTACATTAAAGTTTTAGCAAGAATCACTGTCATTCTTCCTGTAACAACTTGAGCACACAAGACACTTCCAAGCGCACTCCTTATGCCAACTGCTACCTAATGGCATTTCTCTAACCACAATGTTTTTAGTGATACTGAGCAGGTAACTGCATACCATCCTTTCCTTCCAACAGGAGACCAAACATAAGACCAATGAGCAGAACGCATATGGTTTTACTCAGTTTATGAGACTTTTAGTGGAGCTCCAAAACAAAGTATCATTTCCTTTCTCATCTTATTTGTAATGCCAAGAGCAACAGGAAATAGAAAGAAGTAGGAAGGCACTACTGTACTCTGTATGACTGTATAGAAATGATCTTTTGGCACTAGTCACTCTCTAAGGAAAGATGGAAAGGAAACCTGGCTCTCTGAAACCTGCTCTTTCCAGAGCTCAAAATTTGGAAGAGAAGTTTTGATTGCTATTATTATTTGTTTTTCTTTCATACAAGCAACATGTTCTCCATGGGCCATATATATGATGGAGTTGATACACGAGAGGTTGAAATTACACTTCTAGTTTCTTCTTCCTCCAAGTAAGACTCACTCACTCACCTAAACTGGGAAACCAGATTTAAGGTGGGACTGAGACAGATGCTTTTTCCTTTCAGATTTTGAAATTCAATAAATACAAGGTTCCTAAATGTATTTGTCTGCTGATTGATGGTTTTCTTTGGTAGGAAGACCTCAGAAATGTAAAAAAAAAAAAAAAAGAAAAAAAGCTATTGCTCTCATTCAGAAAAGAAACTGTACTTTCCTTCATTGTTGCAACATCTCTTCCCATGTTGCTTCCACACTTCATTAGTCCATTCAGATCTCTTTCAATTCTGCCAGTTTCTCCCTTAAAAAAAAACAAAAACAGAAACGAAAGAACCTTTATCCTCAGCCTTTTCCACCATATAAAGTTTTCTCCATATAATCTTTTAAGTTCTTAGTCTGTAGAGTTTCTTAAGCCTAAACCATAGGAGTGAGATCAGTAGTTGCAATAAGGAAGCTTTATCAGCTGGAGAGAGGGGAAAGAGAGACTTCAGAAATTATCCAAGTAGTTAAATTCACCTTCACACATGTTGCGTTTCTGGATTTCCCATGGAATATCTGTTATTAGATACCCTTCTGCTGAAGCTGAAAAGACATGAAAACAAATAACAGAACAGTTTTGTTCCTGCAAATATATGTTTGTCCATCTTTTAAGTCATGTTCTGAACACAGGATAATAAGTTACCATGAAAAATAAAACCTAAAGAGACTAACGCTACAAAATCAGATGATAACAAGATACTGGGACTGAGAAAAGCATCTACAGCAGTGGTGTGAGTGCTTTTCCCAACTGGTGATTTTCAATAAATAAATAAATAATTAAATAAGTAACAGTACATGCACAAGCACGTCAGGGTTCTTTTACTGATAACTATTAAATGTTCTCAATTTTTTTCAGCCTACACAGAACTTAAGGGAGATGGGGGAAGAAAAAGGAAAGGAAAAATAATCTGCAAAAAAAAAAAATGCATCTTTCTAATTCATATCAGTTGCACTAAATTATGTTAGTTAAAATGCAAAACAAAGACAAATGAGAGAAAATTTGGATCTTCCATTTGATATTTCCAAAGTCAAGGGTTTCACAGCTTTCAATTCAAAGTATATCATTCTGACACTTAAGAGGCAAAATATCTCTCTAATTTCACAAGGGGTTGAACACTATTCCATCTGAAATTAATACTTTCTGAACTGACCTGAAGACTCTAAGTAGTATAAGTATCAGAATAGTAGAAGCCTCTCCTCCTGCTTCTCTCCCTAACTTCTTTCCTACTTCCTTCCTTCCCCTTCCCTCATGTAAGTTACTCAGGTAAGATTACAAGATAGACAGTGTTAATTGGTGATACTTTGGTTATTTCATGAAGAAACATTCAGAACTAGGGTCAGTGTGTTGTGATTATTTGTTGGTTGATATTCTTTTCTGTGTTTTTTTTTTGTTTGTTTGTTTCTTTGTTTGTTTTGAGTTACCTCTTTGAAAAGGTGAAATGAAAGTCAAAGGCCTAAAGCATCAAAACTCTTCAAAAAGTAAGCTCATCCCAAGATAATTTGGTAATAGACGTGCAAAGCATGGAATGCTTTATTCTGTTTTATGTAAGTAACTTCAAGTTCTGATAGCATCAGATAAAATCTTAAGGTGCACTCTCTGTGCATAATTCACTTTATTCTAGTCTGCATTGCATAGCTTAGATATTTAATCACATTCATGCAACCTGATCTTGTGATGATGTTTATGCTTACAACAAAATAGAAATACTGTTTTAAAGATCACAGCACAGATGATTGGCAAAATAAATCAGCTTGAGTGAGGCCATGGAGAAATCTTGGATATTTCACACACTGCCTTAACTTTGATCACAGAGATCAGAGTGCTCTACTGGAAGAGTATATTGGGAATAGTTTAAAATATTTATTTTAAATTGAATGGAGTAGTGGGAAGAATCTTCCACATGCACTTGCAAACATATTTTTGGGGGGGAAACATCATAAATACTGGTTGATTATAAATCCTTTCATTAACATACTATATCTTCTTAGGTACAGAGCAGCAGAAAATTAGGTAGCTCTTACATATTTAAGAGGTTGAAATATTAATCAGGGAAGAGCTTATTATCAGACCAGAAAGGATGCTGAGAGAATAGTTAAACAGAGATTAGCCAGAACACATTCCCCAGCGTAAATCAGACTTTCATGGAATCATAGAATATCCTGAGTTGGAAGGCACCCACAAGGATCACTGAGTCCAAATCTTGGCTCCACACAGGACCGCCTAGAAATCAAACCACATATCTGACAGTGTTGTCCAAAGGTTCCTTGAACTCTAACAGCTAAGTGCTGTGCCCACTGCCCTGTTCAGCCTGTTCCATGCCCACCACCCTCTGGCGCAGAACCTGTCCCTAACCTCCAGGTGCCCCTTCCCTGACACAACACCATGCCACTCCCTCTGGCCCTGTTGCTGTCACAGAGAGCAGAGCTCAGCGCTGCCCCTCCGCTCGCTGTGAGGAGCTGCAGCCACCATGAGGCCTCCCCTCAGCCTCCTTTTCGCTGGGCTGAACAAACCAAGCACCATCAGCTGTTCCTCATCCGTCTTCTCCTCTAGAATCTTTACAGCCTGTGCTGCTCTCCTTTGGACACTCTTACATAGTTTCATGTTGTTTTCACTCTGCGGTGCTCAGAATTGCACACAGTGCTCAAAGTTAGTCTGTTCCAATTCAGTGTAGAGTGTCACAGTCATTTTGCTTCACCTGGCTAGCAATACCCAAGGATATGGCTGGCCTTACTGGCTGTTTGGACACATTGTTGACTGTGAGTGCTGCGTGCACTCACATTGAGTGGTCGTGCTTCCCCACGCAAGGAGGGCAACCCTTTGGGAAAACTTGGGGCGTTTCCCAACAGTTGACTCATGTTCAACTTGCTGTCAACCAAGACCCCCAGATCCTGCTGCTCTCCAGTATCTCATCCCCCCATTCTCGATTTTCCTGGTCAGCATGACAAATTAGACCAATAAGTACATCCTTTTGATATTAAGGCAAGATTTAAGTCCATTCAAACCCTGACTTGCCCCCGAGTCTATATCCATCAGAAACCTCTACTTAAACACATCTCTGGAGCTCACCTCAAGGACCAGAATTATATTAAGCAATGCTCTGGGCTCTCTCTAGCTTGACTTTCCAGGAAGCACTGAGTGTTATTAAAGACTTTTGTCAGGAAACTCCTTAGAGGTCATTCTGGCCTAAAGGTTTGTCTGAAACTCTGGGTTAGGATCCACAGTTAGACTTAGAGCTTTAGCCCTCTGCGCTTATTCTGGGAGGCAAGAGGTGTAACTGTCTCTTGCTTTGGGGCTGCTCGATAAACTTTCTATAAACTAAGCTCAGGTAGAGTTGCACTGTGTTCTGTCAAAAGGAACAAGCACCCTCTTGGCAAGTGAGCCAAGAAAGTAGAACACTGAAAAAAGAACCTGCTGTCTTATTTCTCTCATCCTCTGCTCAGAAGAGAGTGCAAAATCCAAGTGACAGAAGGTACTTGTACTTCTCAGGCTACTATTAGACAGATGCAGAACTCAAAAATAAAGACCATGTCAAGAACAGATTCATTTCAGACAGCTTGTAGGGTACCACAGACTGCTGGATGATGACTGCCCCAGGACCACATCTACTGCTGGGAATAGCAGAAATGCAGAACACATTGGTTGTGAGCTGCCCTTGACTTTCTCAGGATGGATACCCATATTATAGAGCAGCATACAAGAGAGAGTTTAAGCAGTACTACCTCAGTCCACCAGCAAATGATTTCTGTATGTTGGAGAGCATCCAGCGTAGAGGATCAGTGTAAAGGAAATAGGTCATGATCGTATAATCTCCCCACTTCCTCCTGGATATAATCAGTACAGGGAGAAATTGAGCCATGCATTTAACCGTAACAATTTCTATGACTGTCTGAAGGTAGATCGATGTATAATTCAAACTGTTTATTTTCCTCAGCTTTCAACAAGTTTCTTATTCATTGTTTTTGAGAAACTAAGCTTCTCCAGATTTATGTGTTGTTTTTTTTGTTTTGTTTTCTTTTTCCTATTGGAAAGGCATTAATGGTTCTACTAAGAAGTTAGAAAGCATCCAGCTGTTAAAAGCCTTTAATTGGTGTGTGATTCTTTAAGTCCTAGGGGCTGGGGAAAAATAAATAATCTAATCTTTTAGAAATAACAACAATAACTGTAGCTGTTACTGAAGTCAAGGTGAAAACAGATAATTGTGACTCACTAAAACAAACGATTCTGAGACTAGGCAGTTCAAGTTCTATGAAACTGTGGTGAGATATCCAGAATTTTCCATGCTGCAATCCAGTGATTTGCTGCTAACACTTTAACACTTTGTCATTAGGACCTAGGCTACTGGGAACCACATCACCAGTAACCCTGAGAGTTGATCTGAAATGTTGTGATTTATTTTCCTCATTACACTAGAACTTGAAATACATCTATATGCATCAGCTCATTTCAAACTTTGCTTGACATAATAATTGAGACTTCTGTGAGTTTCAATAAACTGAAGACTGATATGCAAAAAACAGTGGCTGAATTCCAGCCACTGAATTCCAATTTAATCAAATATTTTAACTACTTGAATAATTTCATCAATTCAGTCATTCTCTGACAAGAAAGACATCAGATCCTCACCTGGAATCTGGATTCTTTGTCTGCACATTCTGCAGTAGCTTTACATGAACGTTTTAGGGGGAGTTTGTACTGCCGTTTCATAGACATGCAGACAAGACTACAATAACCTTATGGCTGCCTGGTATGAAATTAAGCTCTATGTATTTTATATTGTTCTCAGGTTTTCTCTGAGCTGTGACTGTTTTAATTTGTTACCACTAAGAGGTATTGCCAAGATTGTCTCCAGAAGGTGATTGATAGGAAGGAATGGAGCATGGAAAAATAAAAGAAGGAGTAGGAAACACTGCAGAGTTATGAGAGAAATAAATTGTGAGGTGGTTCTGGAAGATGTGTGGTCATTTCTCCAGGAAAATATCTCCCATAATCTCTTTGCCTCCTATTTCTCATACTAAGAAATGTTCACCCAGTATCATCAGCTGTTTTTCAGCTCCCTCTTATTTCTTACCAATCAAGAATTGACTGTTAAACTACTGATGTGCAGTATGACTGATAGCACTGCTATGCTTTGCCTGGCCAGTGCAAATTGAAGTACAGGAAATCCCTGTTTCTGCCCTCATGCCCTGAGGTGCCCGAAACCCAAGTCCCTAGGACACCATCTTAGCCTGGGCAGAGACCCACCATCCATAGAGGAAGACCATGATTTTCATGATTCTGACCCTCTTACATTACAATCTCATTACTCAGCAAGATACAAATGAGATCAGTTGATCACATAGAAGTCAAACCCCTTTTTAAAGCATTTAATGGGTTATGAAGATATAAAAACGTAACACATTAATAACTTCACTGAACTCTTAATTGAGAGGTGAAGATTTTCCCTCAGTTAATGAACAGTGGCATATCCCAGCAAGCCTAATCACTTCCAGGACAGATTTTTGTTCTCAGCTTTCCTTTCAATCCACAACACTGGACACTTGTTATCAGAGCTATCAAGGAATGTGAATGGCATCTCAGTAGAGATATCAGAAGAGAATGTGTACGGTAGATTCAAAGTATATCTTAAAACCTCTTTTTCCTTGTAATATGCTGGTCCACTCTATGTTGTGGTTTTTATGTCATGTGATACTTTTTAGCTTCAGGATGTGGCAAGTGGGAATGCCCTTACATTTACATGAGAAGTCATGATAAATAAAGTGCTAATTCTTTCATCCCTCTTTGTTTCCTTCTCTTTAGATGTCAACTGCACTGTGATCATTAATCTACATTTTTAAACATTCTTCATCATCCTGAAGTAATGTCTTTTTTTTTCTTGCTACATTCCTGTCTGTTAGCTGGAGCAAGCAGCAATATGAGCTTTCTTGCTTACTCCACAATCACCTTTTACATGCCTATTAACAAAAGTACATTAGTTAGGCAATGTGTCTGACATGCCCAGTGGACTCCACACAACAACTCAGAAATACAGAAGTAACCGGGCTGCTGTGGTTTCTCTGTCTCCCTGTTCTGTCTTATCTAATCCCTTCTTTCACATTTCCTATCTGCAAGACGGTGATCCAACCTAAATGAAGGTGTCATTATAAAGCTTTTAAAATTAACTAAGAATGACACAAGGCAGTGAAAAATGTTGTTACTCTCCAAAAATACTGGCTTTCTCAGAGGCTTCCAGCTCAGCATCGCTGATTTTACAAATCAAAACCTAATGTAGGTGTAGCAAAAGTGGAAAATTGAACTGCATTATTTCCCCGTCATCAGAAATAGAATTCCTGTAGTCACAGCTGAGCTGACAGGTTTATTATTGGTGTGTGAAGCAAAACCAAATCCAGCTCATCCTTCTGTGGCTATATTGGTTAATATGTTAATTACTGCTAACAGTAGTAAAATCATCATTCCTTTTATCACTTAAGAAGAAAAGTCATCAAATGCAATTCAAAGAAATTCAAAGAAACACAGAAAACTGATACATTGAGTATGATGGCACTGGATTCTACAATCTCCGTGCCTGCTATATTTACATTCAAAGTAACAGTTTGTCCTTCTGTATTCATATAAAGAGTAATTTAATGACACTGCCTTCCTTGGAGAGTGAAGCTGCATTTGTAATAGCTTTGAAAGAAAGCAGGAAGGCTCTCTGAAGTAACTGAACCACCACCACTCTGAATCAGATACTGGAACTAAAATTTAACAAACTGAAAGAGAGGAGAAACACCCAAATGGATGTCATGAACCTTTAGGAAACAAGAAGTCACACTGAAGTTGTGAAAATGAATGTAAAAAGGCAAACTATTAATAGGTCTGAGAAAGTTTGCATGTGTTGGTAAAGGGCAACGGCTCATAGGTTTTGCCATAGGTTGCCATGAACAAGAAGGAAAAGAGTTTCATTCTTTGAAGAATGACAGCCACAAATCATTACACATTGTAACACATTACTCCATCTATAATTTTGATATTTTTAGAGCAGATTTGGGAAGAAAAACCTTGTGGCTTTATTCTGCTCTCTTTCTCTCTTCTTGAGTTTATCTTTAGAACTGGAGAATGAGAATGTCAATGGCTGTTTGTTGCTGAGAAAAGAGTATTAGAGCGTTTGAATTCATGTAACATGACAAAGCACAGTATTTAAAGCTTTTTTTTTTTTTTGCAAATTGAAGTTGATAGTCTGAGAAGAATATGCTTGATACTGTTAGTTTTTGTCAAATTCTACTCATAAATAACCGCCATACTGTGAGTAAAAACTTGGATGTCATCCCAGTATTAAAGGTCAATAACAGTAATTATGCTATGTAAGCAAAAATCCTGATACTGATTTAAATAGGGCAAAGATGTTATATACGATCAGAAGGAACAGTTTAGGAAGGACCTTTTTTATATGTACACATTATTCTGTATTGAACTTTTGCTTTTATGAAGGAACTCTTCATACAACACTATGTTTTCTAAGTAAGGAAAGAGTAGTACTTTGGGGTAAAGATACCATAGAAACCAAGTCCTCAAGCTAGGTGAATTTTCAGTTATTTGCTGCTGAACAACATTATTCATTCTTACTTTGACAAATCCTTTTGATTTTTACGTTGCCCAAAATATCAAATTCTTAATAAATACATGTTGTAGAATCATCATAGAAAGGCTTAAGTTGTAAGAGAGCTTAAAGCCCACCCAGTTCTCACACCCTGCCATGGGCAGGGCTGCCACCCACTACCTCAGGCTTTCCAGGGCCCCATCCAACCTGGCCTTAAGCGCCTCCAGGGATAGGGCACCCACAGCTTCTCTGGGCAGCCTGGGCCAGTGTCTCACCACCCTCTGAGTAAAAAATTTCACCCTAATATCTAGCCTAAATGTCCACTCTTCTAATTTAAGGCCATTTCTCCCTTTTTCCAATCACTATGTAAAAATTCAGTCTTCCTTCTGTTTATAAGCTCTCTTCAAGTACTGGAAGGCCACAATGAAGTCCCTTCAAGCCTTCTCTTCTCCAAGCTAAACACACCCAGTTCCCTCAACCTTTCTTTATAAGAAAAGTGCTTCAGCTCCCTGATTATCTTTGTGGCCCTCCTAGGGAATGTAAGATTCTACATGACCTTATTGTTCTTTATTTACACCAACCATTACTTATATATGACCAAATGCTTTCCAGGCAAATGTGTCTCCTGAAACCATTCTGAATTAGGATCAAGAGCATCAGAAACTGTAAAGCACAAACGCTCACCTACTTTTTACTTATTTAGGTTATAGCAGTAACCATCCAGCTTTCAGAGTCATATGCCTTGAAATGCAGTACATGCTGGTTTAGGGGTCCCTGTGGTATTTAATGATATTACTGGCACATAATACTCTACTGCTGCAAATAAACCATTCTAGTCATGAAGTTTTTCATTAATTTCATACCTGTTTTTATGACACTAGATTAGTTACTCTCTGCCTATGTCACTCCAGTGTTATGCTGAATTAAACACTGCTGCTACCACAGTTGTCGTCAGAGCAAAAAGTCAGCATTGTTTATACTGTGTGCTGCTTCATGTGACACATTCTGTCACATGCTCAAATTTATTTGGACTAAATTTATGACAGTAAGAAATTCCTACAGTGGCTGATCAGGCATTCATGTGCGTAAACCCACAGCCACCATCACTGCCACAGAAAATGTTAAGCATTTGCTGAGGAAAAGCAGGGAGACAGAATGAAAACTTGTAACCATTTGCTGCAAAGTCATGTTGAACACTAGGGAAGTACAGAATAACAGCACTAAACAAGCTAGGGTCAATTAGCTACTATTATCTAAAGTCAGATAGACACACATCCCCCACACTGTCTTAGTGAAATGTGTTATTGTATATTGATCTCCAAAAATAAAATCAAATAGATGATTTTGAAGGGGTCTAGAATTTCACTCCCTCCTGTCCCAGGCAGATGAAGACACAGTCATTCTCTCTACTTTCAAAGGAATAAGGTGTTGGCTTGCCTTGCTCCTCTAAAATCATTTTTTCCCCTGAATTTTGCTCCTCTGATGATTAACAACTCTTTAAAAGTAATCTGGATATAGTCACATCTGCTCCTGCGCTACTATAACTCTTCAGCCCTAATAACACTTCCCTTTTTCCTTGTTTTGAGCATATTACATTAAAAAGGAACACGTCTTCTACCAGTTTGGTAAGCTAAAAATCCCATCTAGATATCCCCCAACTGCAGTATTTACAAATGGCATTTGCCCTCTTCAAAGCTCCTTCACATTGGTGAGTTAGATCAGGCCTTAATCAACCCCTGCGCTCAGATTTTTCTTCTCTTCATGTGGTTCCTGTTGAAAAGACACAGCTTGTAGCCAAAGTTCACGATTCTTCTGCATGTGGCCTTACACATTGCAGTGTCAGCATTTCATCCTATTTCAACTATTTAACAGGGAAAGTCATTGCTTTTTAAAATATGCCAAAATTTATCAGTATCTTCCAAAGTGATACTATCAGCAAATTCCATAAAAGTGCATTCCTACTCTTTCTACTAGAATCAGTTGTCAAAAATAACAAATAAAAGAAGTGTAGTTAAACTCCAAATAATTATATTTACCAGCTCTGTAAGGTCATGTGTTCTGTGTTTAAGCTTTATATTTATTATGATGAACAGCAATTAGTATTTTCTAGTTTCTTTAGTACATATTCTCTACGAACATAACTGGAGATAAATTCTGTTTTACTTCTATATGATTTTTGGCTCACAGTTCCTGCACTTTGGCCACAACAACCCCAGGCAATGCTACAGGCTTGGAGCAGAGTGGCTGGAAGACTGTGTGGAAGAAATGGACCTGGAAGTGTAGGCTGATGCTCAGCTAAACATGAGTCAGCAGTGTGCCCAGGTGGCCAAGAAGGCCAGTGGTATCCTGGCTTGTAACAGAAACAGTGCAGTCAACAGAAGCAGGGAGGTAGCCATCTCTCTGTACTTCGCACTGGTGATATGTACCTCAAGTACTGTGTTCAGTTTTGGGCCCTTCAGTACAAGAAAGACATGCAGGCCCTGGATTGTGTCCACAGAAGGGAAACTAAGCTGTAAAGGGTCTGGAGCATAAGTCTTATGGGGAGTGGCTGAGGGAACTGGGAGAGGGAACGGGGATTGTTTTGTCTAGAGAAGAAGAGGATCAGGGGAGACTTTATCACTCTCTACAACTACCTGAAAGGAGGTTGTGGTGAAGTGGGTGTCAGCTTTTTCTCCTGCATTACTAGCAATAGGTCTAGGGGGAATGGCCTCAAATTGTGCCAGGAGAGGATCAGGGTGAATATTAGGAAAAATTTATCCTCTGAAAGAGCGGTCAGGCAGTGGAATGGGCTGCCCAAAGAGGTGGTTGAGTCATTGTCCCTGGAAGTGTTCAAGAAATGCTTAGATGTGATATAAACGGAAATGGTTTAGTGAGAAAATACTGAAGGTAGGTGAATCTTGGAAGACTTTTCCAACCTTGGTGATTCTATGATTCTAAATCAGTAAAGAGTAGGATTACTTACCTGATGACTGATAGGTGCTGGTAGATACTATACATTTTTTGAGAATCATTAATGAGATAAAAGGAATTTTATCTATTCTTACTTCTTTCTTCTTAGAGCCAACTCATACCTAGTAACCTGTTAACTAGGTACCTGGCATTAACTTCTCACTCTTCTCAGTTTTTATAACATTAACTAGTAGACAGAGGTTCGTATAACATGGTGATCAGAACTGACACTGATAGTACAGAGAGTGGCGATCTAACCTGAAAGACTAATGAGATGGGACTAGGGGGTCTGCAATGCACCCAGCACTCTGCATCTGGGTAAGGATTTAGTGTATAGGTAGTAACTGTAGCATAAGCCTCTCTGTTCCCCTCTGGTGCACTGAAGAAACAGGGAACATTACTGACACTGTTTTTCCAGCAGCATCAACCATTCTTTATGTGATCATGATAGCTGAGGCCTGTCTTTTCTCATTTGGGGTGGACATGATAAGACTGAATGACCCTTTTTGCTCTTCATTGCCTCCACATCTAAAGTAAACAGAGCTCTGAAATGTAAGAGTGCCTAGAAGAATCTCTGAGGTTCATGGTGCAGAGACTATGCTGTGATTAACCTTTCTGGCCACTGAGTATCTTTGATGCTCCTCATAAATCCAGTAGAACTAACAGGCACTCACAAACAGACAGCCTGGAGAAGGGAAGAAGTTCCAGTGACGTTTCTGCTAGGCAGAATGGTGTAGGACTAAACTTATCTTCCTTAGCAAAAAAGGACAGAGGTTATGTAGGTTTTCTGCTAGAAACTGAGGAAATTAAAGGGGTGCTTCCTTCTAAGCATCATTGCTTCATTCTTTATAGATCCTTTAGAGGCACATGTATAAATACCTAGGAGTGTGATCACTTATAGTATAAATAACTACAAGTGATCTGCCTCATTTTGAGGTAATCTGGGGAGAAAATATAAGTCTCTGGGAACCTGTATGCATCTAGATAACAAAGAAAATTCTAGTATGTCGTTGCTGATTTTTTTCCTGCAAATCAAAAAACACTGTGAAACAAAATGTTTAAAACATCAGAAATGTTGGATTTTCTCATAAATTGACATTAGTGCAGCTGAAAAGCTGCAGCCCTTCAGCACAGTTTTTTTCAGCACTCTTGTGCCACTTTCCTGCCCTCTTGCTCCTTCATGTGCTGCAATTTATTCAGCATAAAACCCCATCAGAAACTGGAAACAAAATGTTTTCATTATCTGCTGAAAAATTCAACTAAAATATCCCATTTTCTAAGAGAAATATTTTCAAGATGACAAAGATGTGTTAATACCATTAAGAATATTGTTTCATTATCTTGTTTCATGTGGTCCTAATTTGAGCCCATTCACATGGATTCATTTAGATGGCAAATAATCATATCACAGCTTTGGTGCTGTATACATGAAACATATTCCTTCTTTGGAAAGTACAGTGCCTTAATGACAATGAAATTAGAGCATTAGTATGGTGCCAGAGACAAGGCAGAGCCAACTATCTTTTTCCAGTGTAAGAGAATGGGTGTTAGTTTTTTTCTTGAAAATGGTCACAATCATATGTGCACTGTGAGTGACATAGTGCTCATGTCTCTCACTATGTTTGTGAATATGGCTCTCTACCTCACAGGTGACATCCTCAGTCCTGTTACTGGTTCATTCAAGGAGAATTTAATGCTTGTACTTGATCTGCTCATAAAATAAATTGCTGCATTTTGGCCTAATAAATACTTACGGCATATGACTCGATGGGAAAAGTTTTATTGATGACTTGTTCTTATTCTAGTTCCTCTTGTTGTAGAGGTATTTGAGGTCTGTTTGAGCCTTGCTGCTTCTAATTGTAGCTCAACAACAAACGTAAGAAGACTGGAACATTAAGGAAGCCCTACTATAAAAAAAAAAAAAAAAAAAACAAAAAAAAAAACATGATGTGCACTAACTAAATTTTAAGAAAGAAATGATTATATCTTTCAGTTTTCAATTTCAATAATAATTGTGCCTGAGCAGTTTTTGTGAAAAGAATGGACCTGCCTGTGGGAGTATTCCACATGCCCTGCAGGACTGCTACATACATTAGACTATCTTATGTTAGACTATGAGTAAACTGTAGGCTTTATTATGTTACCCCTGTGATACAAAATAAAATTGTGTATTTTAAAAATTATTATTGCCAATAAACATAAACTCCAAAGGGATCGCAAATTACGTTGTTATCGTACATAGCTGGATAGCTGGTTTCTCAACCTATTCAAGTGTCTTCTACTTTGTCTTTGAGGAAATGCAAAGAGGCAGTCATTCTTGACACAAATTTTTATTCTGAAAGACAGTAAATTTGCACAAAAGTCTGTACTGCCCTGTGCTCTTCCTACTTTCTTTCTCAAAAGGAAATATTGTAAAAATAAATAGTATTGGTCTCTTCCAAGATTTAAAAGTCCAGAACAAGTCAGCAACCTGGCACAATGTTTAACTTATCAACCTTTTTTAAACCTGAAGGTAAGGCAGTATCTATTCATCTTCAATATTTTGCTAAAATTGAAGTCTCCAGAATTGAAGGATGCCCTTCTGAATGTCTTCCTAATACACAGAGAGTCTCAATTGAAATATTTTCTGGGCATTAGGTGTGGCCACATTTTCTAAGAGAGCAAATTGACATAATCTGTAACTAAATTTCAAACTGTTTTAAGACATTATTTATCTCCAGTACCTTCCATTCCAGTGGGATAATTCATTGGAAATCCAAGCCAGGCTGAATATCTTAATAATCAAATACTACAGTGTCAGTGCTACATTTAACCACAGAGATCATGAAATGAATGTAATTTCCAGATGCAAAAGCATACGACAATGTGGATAGCTCCCTCCTTTAAGGGCAAAGTTTGCTCTCTCTTCAACACTTTTAGCTGAATCTATCTGATTATTCATGAAAGACTAGGAATCAGACAACAAAACGATAATCCCTAATTTGTCAACTATGGGTACCAAAATGCATCCTACCAATTCTTCCAACATTACCAACATTTTAAAAAGTTGAATGGAATTAGTTAATTCCCAATCAAGATATCTTTCTGCTAAGACATCTGGAGATGAACAAACACAAGGACAAAATATGCCAGCAAAATGGTTCAGAGTTTATTTTTACTTTTTCACATTCTTCAGATGAAGGGCACCAAGTATCTTATCACCCTCCAGGAATAATCTTGAGACCTTACTGACTCAATGTTATTGCCATTCAATGACAGCTGAGTGGCAGCTCTTGAATAATGACAGCTCATCAGCAGTTTACAGAGATTCCAAAAAGTGAACCACTGAATTCAGACAGCATCAGGTATGTTTTCAATCTTGGCAAAAAATGTTCTTCCAAAAAGTCTTGTGCATGTTTGAAATTCTTCTGATAATTAGTGATATGCTATGCTACTTATTGATTTAAGAATATGAAAGTAAGAATGTGGAAGTGTGGCTGACTTCAGCAAAATGATCATCTCCAGAGTAAAACAGCTCATGAAAAAAAGGTGAAGATATGAAATCATGGCAATTCCCAGATTTTTTTTTTCAAATGTATTGTTAATAACACTTCCTACACTACTGCTCTGCATACCTGCAACAGGAGAGAACTGTTTCTTCCCCCAGGAAGCAACACCACACTGCCTCAAAAGCAGTCTGCATATCCCAGTGGTAAAATTCAGTTCACTTAATGAGTAAAAGAAAATAAGATATATTTGGAAAATAACCTTAATATGTAGATTTTTTGTGATCATCATTTTTTACTAGTAAAAAGCATTGTAAGATCTCTGAGAGGTAATTTTAAAAACTTTAAGCTGGTATAGACATATGACTGTAAGCTCAATATGAATAAAATTTACTGGGACACAACCATGATTTTATTTTTTTCCTGCTTCCTGTTAAATTATTCACCTGTAGTGATAAAATCACCAAGGGTATGCTATGAGCAAAACCTTCATGCTTATCGAAGTCCTGTCCCCCATATAAACTATTATTCTCCTGTCTTCCCATGATTACTTCATTCACGAGTGCGGGCATTACTATCATCACCCTCCTGATGATTACACAAATACAAATGAAAATGTTCCATCAGTGATTGAAATTCTTTACTACTTTGATTACTTATGAGAAGAAAGTTCAGTCTGGGCCTGGAACCTGGAATTTTGTACTGGCAACAGTCTTTTTCTTGCATTTATTCTTAGAATGAGTCACAGAATGGCTTAGAATGGAAGAGATCTTAAAGACCATACTGTTCCAAATACCTGCTGTGGGCAGGGTTGCCACCCACAAGGTCAGGCTGCCCAGGGCCCCATCCAAACTGGCTTTGAATGCCTCCAAGAATGGGGCATCCACAGGTTCTCTGGGTAGCCTGTTCTAGCACCTCACCACCCTCTTTTAGTTTAAAACCATTTCCCCTTGTCCTATCACTGTCTGCCCATGGAAAAAGTCGGTGCTCCTCCTGCTTATAAGTTCCTTTCAAGAACTGGAAGGCAGCAATGAGGTCTCTCCAGAGCCTTCTCTTCTCCAATTTAAACAAGCCCAGTTCCCTCAGCCTTTTTCTTAAGATTGGTGCTCCCATCCTTGCTCTGAAGAAGCATTATGTATGTAAGTAGTCTTATATACTATAATGAGTAGAGCTAGAGAAATGCATAAAACTTCATCATGGATCTGAATAAGTGAATGCTCATTTTGGTCATTTATAACATTCTCCCATCCTGGGATACTCGGGTTTTAAAATGATGTTAGTATCTCCTGAGGCTAATTAAACAACTTCTGATAAAAAATAAATTGCTGTCAAGGCCAGGCCAGGCCCGGCCAGGTTAGGCCTCCTTTGGAATTGATATTCTCAATAACTTTAAGTAAATAGGTTTGGAGTCTTATACACACAGGAGCATTCCCATATCACTCCTTGTTTTTCCCATATCACTCCTTGATTTTCCCATATCACTCCTTGATTTTGTGTGGTGTCCTCCAGCTGAAAGGAGGCCTGCTTTACAAAAGCACGATACTCTTCTCCAAAGTTTCATCCTAGTCTCTTTGTTGCAGTGGACTGTGGTTTGCAGGAAAAAGTTTACTGGGAAAGAACTTAAGCAAGTATGACTCAGCATAACTCTAGTAGTATCAGTGGTGCTGTATCAGCTAAATCAGCTGAAGTTCCTAGGAGATTATTTGAATTGGCTGATTCTTTTCACTGGTAAATGGATGGAATAATCAATGGCTTATGTTAACATGGCTTAATATTAACAACTCTTCAAGAGACAGAAGTCTCCAAAGCTGACTCTGGCTTTGTTCAAAGAGGATAGAATTTTCTGGACCCTGGAGGATGACTGTGGTTGAACACAAAGGGAAAATAATCTTTTGTGAGGAAAATTTGTTTTTTTCCTCTTGAATAACTTCCATCTTATCCTTCACAAATGTATATATATATTGTCTCATAATCCTCAGCTTTTGTATGAGAGACATACTGAAGAGCATAATTCTTCAGAACAAATGCTAAAGGGGTAAAAATTCTTCCATGCTGGAAAAGGAGGTCTCCCACGAAAATAAAGCTTGATCACCTATTTCCTCAGTTCTATTTCTCCATCTTGTATCACCTAGAAATAAAATGAATTATGTCTGTGTTAAATGTCAGTTTAATAGGCACTTTTTAAAAAATTGATCTTTTAGCTTTTCTTTAAATTCTTCAAACAACAACAAAAAAAACCAGCAAAAAAAAAAAAAAAAGAAAAGAAAAGAAGTGAGCAATGTAGACCGCTGATGGACAAAATGCTCTTAGTACTAAAATGTGCCAATGTTGAATTAAACAAACAAACAAAAAAAGGAAGTGATGATACTTATTTCCCTCACCTGAGCCTGCAGACCCTGTAGCTAGTGTAGAAGCCATATTTTTCCATCACAAGTAATATCACTAAGCATCCTGTAAAAAGTCATTATGTAATTCAGGGTGTTCTATGTTTGTTTTTTTTTTAATTTGCATTACCATTTGGCAGGCTGAGTTGTTCACCTGCCTTGCCGCTGTTCTCTCTTTTCTTTTTTCTCCATTCCTCTGTTCCACATACGTTATCAGTCTGCAAAGAGCTGGCATTATTTCATGGTTCTTGCAGGGCAGTACGTCTTGTTAGCTTTTGCCTCAAAGTACTTTTCCTATTGTTTCTCTTACACAATGCATGCAAACCACAGTGTCAAAGACAATTACATCACAGACCTAATAATAATGTTTCAGTGTTGGAGAGGGCAATGATCTTTTTTTCCCTTGGACACAAAGTATTTGGCTTTGTCAACTTTTCTATTTAGAAGTTGGATTAGTATCCATAAAGGAGTTCCCTTGGGGCCTTCTCACTTAAGTATAGCTCACAGACTCTGAAAGTAATTCTATACGGAGCTCTGTGACTGTGTCAGCCACCTCTTACTGCTTCTCTTGCATAGATTTCAAAGCATTCGTTTTATGTGGGAAGTCACGATCATTCTGCAAATATGAAACCTGAGAAATAAGGAGGTTAAATGAGCTGTTCAAGTTCATCCAGAATTTGTGTAGTAGAAAACATAGAACATTAGTCTTGGATGTGGCCTATGGACATAAACTGTTGTGCATGGACATGGCATGTGGTCCATGGACATGGACTCTGTACATGGCAGGTGGTCCGTGGATGAGACAAGTGAATATGGCACATGCCATGCATAGCCTGTGGTCATGAAGCACAGTCTGTGGACATGGAAATGATCTGTGGATGTGGCCCGTGGACATGATTATACTCTGCTGTTGGTGATATCCTGTTTGTGATGTTAGAATGATTTTTCTTTGAAACTCTAGAGCCAACATATGACTCTTACAGAGATCATTGTACTGTGTCAAAGATAGAATTGTCCTGATGTTGGATGAGATGGTTTTTGGAGTGAACGGCTCACAAGGAGAGCTGTCTTTTTCTGGATGTCTTTTAGTTTCTTCTCAAAGTGCCAGTTACTAATACCTTGGAAATCCTACCTAGGCTGTAGCAGTCTCCCTACACACTCTTACTGTGCCTTTCTGATTTTAGCATCAGATTTAATCTCCTTTTTCAGTCCTCTGAGTACAGCTTCTGCATGAATCTGTATTCTACATTCTCATCAAACTTAATGTCCTTGCCCTAATGTTTTCCTTCCTTGATATACAATTAGTTTCTCTTTCTTTTCTCTGTGTTTTTGCCTTATCTTGAATTCCATTCACATTTTGGTAAAATCACATGTCCATCCTTATAACATCTTAGTAGCACATAAATGTTAATTGATAGCAAGAGGGGTAAAAAAAAGTTCATCATATACTGGTAATGAGCATTTCAGTAAGAATATTTTGCCACTGAAGACAAATGACTTAAAAGGTGAACTGCTTCTTAATTTTCTTATTTTTTACCTGCTGAATTATTAAGAAGAGAAGACAAACATCTAAACAAGAATAATCTAAGATTAAGTAATGATGAACTTGAGTGTCAAAATGAGCTTATGAGTGCTGGAGTAGTATCTTATTCTCCATGACTCTTAACATTCACAGTAGCAATTTGTATATATTATAAGTGAGAAGGTAAAACACAAATAGCGAAATGAAAACAGGATTGCAGTTTCAGATTATGTTCTAAGTAATACTGGTAGCAGGTAGCTAAAAGGTGGCCTACCTGTAGCTATGCAAAAAATTGAGAGTAATTAACATTTTTTTTAATTAAAAAAAGAACAAAAATGGAAAAATTTCTTAGCATTACTAGTGTTTTTGATAATTAGGTTTGTTCCTCGACTCTGTCCCCAGTGGTTGGCTTCTCCTCACAGATCATTTGAAATCAAGTCAAATACCTGAATCACTGGCTGTGGCAATTGTAAACAGCTTTCCACAAACAGACACACAAGTTACAACAACAACAAAACAACAATATTAGACTGCTGAAAATTACTCAGCAAACCTTATTATTTTTTATTTTGAATGCAGGATACCAGAGTATAGATGGCATGGCATACATGGTTATCAGTATGTCTTGTCTCACTCAGCAGGTTGCAGGAGAGGTGAATATATGGAATCCCCTGAATAGGGCATTCTTGACAGGCAAAGATCAGTTTCCTTCCTCGGTCTTCACTTGAATTGGTTTTCAAAATGAAGAAAGCTGTCAGCAAATCTTTCGAATTTTCAGTGAGCCTCCTTAGATAATATCACAACCAAGTCCCTGGCTCACCTGTTGGGAAGAGCATGGTAGGTCAGCTATGCTTTTCTTTCAGTTTTGCCAGTTCAGTTGCACTGTAAGGTATTTAGTTACAACTTCTGGTCCATCCTCTGTTTCAATAACTGGTTGAATTTGAGGAGCAGTGCTGTCTCTATAATATAGTTTTGCTTTCTCCCCAGAGATAATGACAAGCCACTTCCCTATCAGTTAAATCCTGCTCTTAAGGCATATTGCTGAAACCACAACCACTCTCAAGATCTTCCTTTTGCAGCTCAGCTAGTTCCAACCACAAATCTTGTTTCTTAACAAAAGCACTATGCAACTAGCTCTGCAAACTGTTCGCTGTTATTTCTGCTTGCAGTTGCTTTTTCTGTTCCACTTCTCGCTCTGTTTGTAAACTCTTAATTAACTCTTGCAACAACTCATTCGTTTTTCTCTATGTTTGGTCCATGACACATTTATCTTGCTGTGCTGCTGTTAGTACTGCCCTTAAAATGCCACAGACTATTGCCTTCTCCTTTCCAGCCCTCAGCCTCCTTTCTTTTGCCAATTCTTTCATCTGTCCCACAGAAACTAAGAGAAATTGCTAATTTTCCTCAGCCCAAACCTGTGCCCTTTTGGAATCGAGTATGCTTTATAGCTCTTCAGCAGCTCTAACAAGAAAGAATAGTCAAAATTAGGTTGAACCCAGGAAGTCATGACCATCTGCCAGAGAAATTGGACCCAGACGATTAAATCTTGGCCAATATCCCCTATATGTTTCTTTTGTCCTCTTTTTCAGGGGACCCTGTTCATGAATCCAAACTAAATGTCTCACTCCACTAGGTAGGTGATGGAAGGTGAATATTTAGAATCCCCCAGATAAGGCACTCTCTGCTCAGCAGGGTTGCGGGAGCAATGAAGTCATGACAGTGGATCAGAGAAATAAAATAAAGTAATTTATTGATCTTTCTAACAACAATCAATCAACTATTTTGAGGCAATATTAGATAACTTTCTAACAACAATTAATTAATGCTATGGATAAGAAAACCTCAGTACAGGTATTTTTTCCTTATCAACCACTTTAAGGCAAAATTAAGCAATGGTTAACAAAGAAAAGGAAGTAAAAGTAGATCAAGAGGAAAGATATAGTTTAGTTGGTCCCTTGCATCTGCATTGTTTGGTGCTCTAGACGATCTGGAAGTCTTCAGTGAGGGTCTCTGTTGATCATGCATCCCCTTAGTGAGTTTTCCAGAGTTTGACCTGTCAATTCACGCATCTCAAACTGGTGTTTTTCAATCACCAAAGTTATTCAAACTTAGAGAAGTAGATGCTCAATCGTAAGAGAAAGTAGAACAACCATAATTGGAAACAGAGGAAGACAGTTCACCACTCTGCCTCTGCAGAGCTTGTCTGAGGCAGGACAGGTCTCTCCTAGCTTCCCTCTTACAATGCTTCCTGCTTGAGTTGTTTGAGACAAGAGAAGTCCAGTCTCCCATCAGTATTAGACAGCATATTCACAGTGAGAGTGTTCCTGGCTCTTTACTTAGACTAGTATGTTTTTTCATTGGGTCACTATAGCTTTATTATGGCTGAGAATGGTGTAATTGGTATTTTCCTCCAGAAATAGCCCTTTTGCTGCAAATTCTGTGCTCACATCAGAATAACTACCAAGTGCAGTCTAAATGCAAGCAGAATGTTGCATGGTAAATGAAGAGTGAGTAGAAGTAGAGCTAGTTCACACAGAGACACTTGTAGCCTACGCATTAGTAGGTGAATTGGGTGCTAACCATTTCAACTTACACTAATGACTGTTTACTTCGTTTACTTCCAAATACATTTTGATAGCAGTGCTATTGACCCATCTCTGCTTCAGACGTCCTATTAGCCAAATACAAATTTTTCAAAGTATTTTTTTAAATTTTATTTTAGTGTAAATTCATGCAGCACATTATTACATTTTATTAAAGAACTTTAAAGAATGTTACAATTATTTTCAGAAGTTGAGGGTTTTTTTTTACTTAACACATGAATTAGAACTTTAGTTTTTAATTTAGTTTTAATTTTAAAATTATTTTGAATTAAAAAATTACAGGTTAGAGATCATAAAGGAGTAGATTATCTTCTAGAGCAGCCTTTTTTCTTCTGCTGCAAAAAAACTTTTTGCTCTGCAAATGTTGTCACTGATAAAATTTCAGTCAATTGCATTGTATACTAAAATGTGCTGTTTATACATAAAGTACCATGAAATATTCCTGGCAGCCAATCTGTAAGCTTTTCATAGAATCATAGAATCATAAAATCCTTAGAGTTGGAAGGGCCCTTTAAAGGTTATGTAGATCAACTCCTTCGCAACGAACAGGGAGATACATAGCCAGATCAGGTCCTTTTTCATTGCAGGGAAGTGTCTAAAGTTCATCTGTGTCTGAAGTTACATTCATCCAGTTGGGAAGGGAAGGCTATGGCTTGGAGGGTGTGGAGAATTTTGCTTCTCTAAAGGTACAGTTTACAGGAATGACTTTATCAGAACTCACTGGATATAGCTATTTCAGGTGCCCTCCTCACTCTGCTTATCTGGATAGATATTCAAGTGATTGGCTCACTGGAAAACATGCATTGTTAAATGTCTCTCTTTAAAAGGCCTACGTCTGAGCATGGACACAATAATCCAGACCAAAGGCAATAGAAAGTCCCCATTTATTTCAGTGGGATTTCACTTAGAACAGGTTGAAACAAATAAAAACTTGAGGACTCGAAACAGGTTGATTTTTTTGGTTTTTTTTTGCCTTAATCTTCCCATGACCAAAAACATATTCCTTAAGGCATAAACTGGCTTCCATTGGCAGACTATACTCACACAAGGAAAACATGATGTGATGCCAAAATAACATAGAGATGTTTTATTTGAAGTGGACACCTGCACTCTAGGAGCTGGCTTGCAACCAATGATTCATTTCTCAGTTCAATTCAATTTAATATGATTTAATTGGCTTGATAAGCTGTGCAAGTGCAGCCAGAAGATTAAACAGGCAGATCTTTCAGATACTTGTTATAGGATGGATCTAATATACTCAAATGAGAAGTATGGAGGAGTTTGTTCTCCATCATATATTTTGCTATTTAAGTCCACCCCAAGTCTGATAGGAAATTCATCTATGTTTTTTCTCTAGGCAATTCTCTAAACGATCTTCCCTCATTTTCTGTTTGTATATGTATATATGTGTGTTTGTTTCTAACTTCAGTAAAATATTTGTCCCTAATGGTTTGAACTTCACAATGGAATTCATATTTTTGACTCCCCAGTGTCATTTTGTTTATAAAGTCTGTAAAAACTGGGTTGGTGCTGTTGGCATCCCTAATTCATCGAGGAAGTCATGATCCAACTGTTTATATTCAGAAGAGTGGCATTTTAAAATGGCTCTGTTTCTTTTGAAGACTTCTTTGAGACAGTATTTCTCTAAATAGTATGTAGTATCTAGTTTCTAAGAAGGTCTTTCCAAAGGAGATTTACCTATGAAAGGGGAACCTAAAAATTACATAATATGATTTTCTTTTTTCTTTTTTCTTTTTTGTCTTTTTCTGAAGTGAATGCCGGTTGTGATGTTAGGCCAGAATCACTTGCATTATGATTAAAACAAACAAAAAAGTAAACAGACACATAAACAAGCTGAAGCACAGTTTGGAATGCATGGTTCATGTATAGTATAATACAGGTCACATGTCATTTTATTTTCTTCTCGGTGACAACCGTAATTTTGGAATATTGTTCAGCAGAAAAGAATGAACTTGCCAAGAGAGTTTACATCTAAATATGCCTAATATTTGCCCTAGGTAACGTCTTTCCCTTTTTTCGCTTTTACCTAGTATATTTCTTAGGCTTTCCTCATAGTAAAATATAATCAAATAATTTACACATTGAGTCAGACGTTTCCATCTCCTAAGCAAGAGATAATCTGTCTAACCAAATTGAAAACCAGAAGACCTAAGTAGTGCTAGACGCAGAGCAACTATTTGAAATGAATGCAAGCATATAAATGTCACATCAAACTAAGTAAAATGCACAAGTACAATCATAGAGGGACCAGTGATTATAATTTAGAAACACTGAGACTTGAAAGAGACATCACAGAATTTGAAAGTTCCCTCTCAGACTACTGAATATGGAAGATCTCTGCTTTATTAGCATTCTGATAGCAAATCCTGCATCTGCCTTGATTAATACTATAGAGAGGGGCAGCTGTAAGGTCTTATTGTATGCTGCTAAAGTGAAGGCTAATGAGGTTCTTGAAGCAGCCCTCCAACTCCAATTGAGGATATTAAAAACATGAAGCCTTTTCGTTTAAAAAAAAAAGTAAAATAATAATAAGAAAAATATATATAGAGAAAAAATCAAACAAAAGTCTTATTTTAACAATCTTCTGTTATGAATTATTAAAAACTGTTTCCCAGAATCTTACTAGTTCAGCTTCCTATATACTGATTCTAATGGAAGAATTGTTGTTTGTGGATGGTGGAAGAAAACAAACAAGCTAATTGTCCCCAAGCATGTTGACAAAAAGAAGTCAGAAATTTCTTGCTTGTGGCAAGATATACCTAATTTTCCTCTGAAAAAAATAAGATCTAGATGCTACAGAACCACACTTAGAGCCCCAGGTCCTGAACTCATACTATTCCACAGACACAAGTGTGATTTTATTTGAAGAAAAAATTGACCCTTACCCACATATAAACATTATAGCAACATATGTCTACCTGCAGAGATCGTTAACAATAGTTCTAAGAGGGGTTACTTGATCCTGTCCCCTCGAAGGCTCTCTCACTACCTGCTCACTACATTCTGCCTCTCTCTCTACATGCTCAGTGTGGGGCAGAACTGAAAAACACAGTGAACTCTGTCAGCTAATTCTTCAGTCTTGCTGCCAGTATGCAAGAGACCCAAAGCAAAAGGGAAAGGATGGAAAAGTTTCAACTGCCACCTGTCATGGCGAGGTATTAAGTTAAACAAAAGGCACTTAATGAAGGTGGTGAACACAAGAGCCCCAGCAATATAGATACTGAAGTGATTAAATCCCCAAAACATGTTCATTGGTCTGCTAATGTGTATCTTTTCTCACTTTCTCTTGCAAATATTGTAGCTGGGAA
Organism: Numida meleagris; assembly: GCF_002078875.1. NCBI lineage: Eukaryota > Metazoa > Chordata > Aves > Galliformes > Numididae > Numida > Numida meleagris. The sequence continues at coordinate 58,714,636 of NC_034409.1, read as the reverse complement.
TCATGCAAAAAGCCATCATTGAAGCCATTTACTCATCTCCATTGATTTCACTTGTAGGATTCTCAGAAGTCTGTGGATCAATGAATCACTTATTATGATTTTAAAACCCAGCTGAATAGTTATTTGATCATTTTTTATCTAGACACTCACCTTTTGAGCTATGCAGTCAGAATGCCAACAAGACCCTTTTTAAACGTGTTTTAACTTATTCTTAGGGGGCAGAAAAGAAGGAAAAAAAAAACGGAATTAGAAGATCATTATCCTTTAATACTAAATTAGTTGTCCAGCATTCCTACTCTGGAAAGCCTAGATAACTTTCTCTTTCATTTATGTTATTGTAAATCCATTAACTTGATGGTTTACAGTACTGTATCTAAGTAAAGGAGATGCAAGAGATAGGTAAGTAATCATTATTTACCTATAGACTACTCTGTGAATTAACAGATCTTTCACTCTGGTAAAGATTTCCAATGGCTCAGAAAACTTTGTCAAGCAGAAATTCTTTTCATCAGAAGTGTTTTATTAAGGCTTCAAGAATCTTGTTTGACTTGAGGATGCTTATTTTTTTGTTTGGTCTGTTAGTTTTGGTTTATTTTTGCTTCTGCATCATCCTATATAATGCCCCACTTCATAAATTCCTTAAAACTTTTAGGAAATGCAGGATTCTCTTTTATAGTAACATGAAACTTAACCTACACTCTAGCATGTGTTAACATGGTGGACTCAGTCTGGGAAGAGAACTAATCCACAGCACAATATGGATGGAAAAAAAAATATCAAATCTTTCCAAAAGAGGCATCTGAGTTGGGAAACTGATGTCCAGCTTTCACTACATTAACAGTAGTGTATGTTAAAAATTAAAGCCAAACAAAAATGGAAGAAGGCCCTCAATGTGATTAACACTCTCATTTTGGGGACAGGAACCCACTGCTACCATAGATATGGAACACTAAAAGAGATCACCAAGAGGATTGTGCTCATGAGACACTATGAACACCATGTTGGATAGAAAACTTTTTTCAGAGATGAGGAAAGTGAAGCATCTCATACACCCATGTGGATACTGGTCTCTTCTCATCACAGGCACAGCAGTAGCAAGAGTTACACTATCAGCAGAGCTGGGATTAACCTGTGGCTCCATTCGATCTCTAGTTCCACCATAACAGAGATTACTATTCAACACCCTGCTATCCTACAAAGGATATTTTATAACAGAGCTTCAGGGTTGTTTTTCCCCTAATGAATCCTCCTTCTCCTCCTCCCCTGACCAATATCAGCAAGTTCTTCAGGAAACAAGGACAATGTCTCTGATAAAATCACCCTGTATAAACCCTCTATGATTGTTTAGCCTGCTGTGGCATGCCAATCTCCAAACTTTCTTGGGGAGTTACTGAAGAATCCTTAGGAGTGCTCGGTCCTTTGGTGCACACAAATGTTGGCAGAACTTTCTTCCGTAGGGTGTATAATGGCCAGTATTCTCTAGAAATAGGGAAGGATTTATTGATCCTGGAAAATGAAAACTTCAGTGATTTCCCATTTTCACCCAAGAATTGAAAGCCAACAGTGATGGCTGCAAGCACTGTTGCCTCCAGCCTAGATGAATGTGCTGATTTTGTGTTACTGACTTCCAAATGGCCCTTAAAATACAACCCCCTCAATTTGCCATGTAGGTTCAGGACTAAGCAGCCTTCTGAGAATATAGTTGCTGAATAAGGATTGGAGAAGCCAAAAAGAGGGAAAATAATAACCTACAGGTGCATTCATCATTCTATTTGCTTCTCTCTAGATTGCAGTCTGAACACATGTGTTCATGAACTTAGGCAACCTAATTTTGCATTGGTCATACAATTTGTGCTCTGATAAAAGATTATATTTATTATACGAGTGTCATTAACTTGAAGGATGCTTATCTTCAATACTACTGGCAATCAGCTTGTCTCAGGTGGCTCTAAGCCATACCCAGCAGATCTGGCTGAATTTATTGGCCACAACCACTACTTTTGTCAGGATTTAGATCACTTCACTGTGATTATTAGCATCCTTGATTACCTCTTCATTTTCACTAGCTTAAAACACAAGTTTGATGTATGAGATCTCCATAAGCAAGGACATCTGATGAATTTAATGTATAAGATATCATTTCCAAAGCAATGCTGAACAATGCACAAACAACTGGCAATATCCCATCATTTTTTTTTTCATGCTCAAATTTTGTGGTGAGATTTCAACTTAGGTATTTGATTTTAACTTTAAGAATACTGAATGCTTTTTTCTGATGACTACTCTATTCCATTTAGTAGCCATCGTTACATGCCTGTGTTGTATCCTTGACTTAGGATTTCTATCTAGATTTAGTGGTGTCTAACTTCTAGAAGGATAAAATAATTATCAAGAGTTTTGCCCTCTCCAACTGCACCAACTGAAAAAATGTTGATGGGTTTTTGAACTGCAAACTTTTTCTTCAGTCAGTCCAGAATAATCTAGATCCAGTACAGCAGTCTTAAAGAAAAAAAAAAAAAAGAAAAAAAGAACAATAAAGGGAGCAGAAGCTTAGCTGGAAGCCAGATAATCTATTAATGTTTTAGATAAATGAATGTCTCCTTCCATTCAATCTCTTATGCTTTGAAATGGCTATCCAGAAACATCTGCAAAGCTATCCCATAATCCTCCATTAGATCCCAAGTGAGCAACAGCAAAAAAGCAGGCTGGCTCTGGAATATTGAGGTGACTTTTTATGAGTCTGATGCAGTTCTGTATCAAACCTTTGTTATGCTTCCTTGTCTGTCCAAATTCACCTGTTGTCTCATGTAGAAGACTGCAAAACTTCTAGGAGTAAATAACATATTTAGACAATGCCTGGTAAGAATGCATCCTGAGCAAAAGCTACATTTCATATATCTATAACTAACAGTAACAATGATTATTTCTATAAAGTATATTGTGGAATAAAAGGCAGTCTTTTATTTAGCTTTTCTCCTCTAGGAGAGTGTATTCCTATTGCAGTGGGCAGCACACTTTCTTTGAAAGACCGTGAGGGACTGAGGGCTCTTCTTCTCTGTCTGGTGCTGATGGCAAGTAAGATGTTTTATAACACTCCTACGGGATTTGCATTTGGATATTTCTGTTCTTGGGGAATGTGATTCATTTCACTGCTATACAGTGATAATCAGCTGCAGGTCTATAAACTTCCTTTGGAGGTACCAGAGGAAACAGACATCTCAGTCCCCTTGCCTCAAAGAACTTGTCTTCCTGTTTGTCACACCAAAAAAAACCACAATGACAGCTACACCCTGAACTAGCTGAACATAGCTGCATGTAGTCACAGTGCTCATAGAAGAGAGAATATGGAAAAAGTACTTTTCCATCACTTTGCATGAAACAGTATTCAGGACAAGCGGCAGCGTTAACACAGAGGGTACTGCCCTGGTAAATCCACCTCTGGTTATGTCCAGGACCATGTAAGAAGCAAAATCATGGTAGATAGGACATGATTTAACTTCCTATTCTTCTCTTTTGAGCTGCTCCTATCCAAGTACAGTAAGGATGAAAGGTTAAATAACTGTTGTTTGAGAACAGTATTTATCTATTATATGGATATATACTTATATGTATATATATTTGTATATGCTATATCTCTCTATATAGTCAAACATGAATATGTCAGTTGCATTTCTCCATTGAACGGACAGTCCTTTTGGCAGTATCTCCTAATTCCTCATCTTGTGTGAGAAAATAAGGAGGAGCAGCACCCCAAAAATGTACCCCTATATTACTCATTATGTACCTTCTTAAAACTCTTCCCTTTATTCTTGAAACTTTTTGGAGATTTTAGACCTAAGGAAACAAGTCTCATAGTTTCTGTCTTACTTTCTGTAGGTTTCCAGCAATCTCCACATTTCCAGTACCCATCTATTTACTGTTTAAGTTACTGATTAATTCCAACCAAACCTGCTAGAGAAACAGAGTTAACAGAGCAATCCAGTTCTTATCAAGTTTTTGTAGAAGACAGGAAGTACAAAAATGGCACCTTAATGAATGGAAACGTAGTCTCCACCCTCAATGACCATTGGGAAATAGAGTTACAAAACAGAATGTAATAGAAATTGAGACTTATTTATATGTAACAACCCTCAGAGTGCTTTCCTCACCATCTGTTTACATGGAAATACTTGTACATCTGTTCTCTGTAAGCTTCACGTCCAGCATCTGAAATCATTTCACTGCCATTCTGGATACATTGACTATCTTTGTTCCGTTTCTTCCTTCCTAGCCTGGCAATTTCTTATGTATGTGTCTTCTCCATAACTATAAATAGTCACACAGAAGAAGGCTGCAATGGCCACTGCCCTGTCAGGCAGAATAAAAATTACAGTTGATGGATAATGAAAAGATTCAAACAACAAAATTGTAGTAATGAGTCCACCCAACAGCCTGCATTGTTTTAGTTTGTTTGCCACTTGGATCTTAACAGCTACCAGACCACCTGCTTTCTGTCACTGCAGCTCAGCTGTTGTTCACAAATTTCAGATGTTTGTGCCAGTAATTAAATTGTGCCAGCAAAGCAATATTAAATTTATTTATTACAGAAAGGAGCTAAAATAATTGATCAGATCTGAGTGGATCATCAATGTGTTTTTGAATATAATGAAAATGAGAATTAGGTCAGGAGGAGGAAAAGGAGACATCAATTTAAAAATATATCTATACTGGAGTCTCAAAAACCATTAAATTGATTTCAATCCAGGACATAGGGCCTGGCTGGCAAAAAGCATGGAAGAATTAAAGAGCCATTTTTTCTTCCCCTGTGGCAGAATACAATAACAGATCTTCAAGAAGTCAAAGTAAATAGGATGTAATCATCCCATAGAGCTATAAAGTGTTATGAGAAGCTGTTGATGCTACTGCTTTTGTTTGGTCTCCTTTTTGATCTTTGTGTGTTTAAGGCTGAATGTTTTCTTCTAATAGAAAATAATTCAGAACTGGAGCTGGAATTCTTTCTGTCTCCTCAAGCCACTCTCTCTACAGGTTCTGAAGCATGAGTTGCTGTTGCTTAAGATGGTTCAGTAGAACAGGTCCTTCACAGCTGGACCCTGTTCACGTAGGACTAACTTGGATTAACTTTAGTTTGATGTTTGCAATATCCTTGACACAAGTAATATAAATGTTCTATTCTCAAATCAAATATGTGTCACGTCTGAGTCAGCTCATTCTCTGGAGTCACAATCTAATTCTTCCATCTTCTTGCAAGTTAATCTTTTTATCCCTGCTGCTTATTTTCAGGTCTGTATGGTCTATTTTAATGACACAAACAGTATAGACTTATCAGGCAAAAATTAGTCCCCCCCCCCGATGCAGGTCCTACACTGGTGCAGCATCACCTTGAACACTAGGTACGGGTTTGGGTACCACAACATAAGAAGAGCATTAAACTACTAGAGATTGTCCAAAGGAGGCCTATGAAGATGGAGATGAATCTGACAGGAAGACATGAAGAGCAGCTGACGTCTCTTGGTTTGTTCAACTCAGAGCAGAGGAGGCTGAGGGGAGACCTCATGGTGACCTCCAGATCCTCATAAGGGGAGCGGGAGGGCAGGCTCACTCTTTCTTGTGACAGTGATAGGACCCTGCTTATATCTGTATATAACTTTCAAAATTGCAGCTATACCATTTCCAAGGGTATTTTTTTCATGTGAATAAGAGTGAAGTTGCATGATACAAAGCTGAACTGTAATTCTACCTCCCTAAAAAAGGAAAACAATTATTTTTCCTTCCCTCTTCTCATACCCTTCAACACATACTTACAGCTCTACTTTTCCGTTTTGTTGGATCTTTTCTGATCTGAATCAACTCAATAGTCATGCAGAAAACCCTCCAAGCTCAAGAGATTTCCGTGTTTGTTAATTTGCAATATTTTTGTTTTATCTTATTTCATTAAAAAAAAAAAATTATCTAATGAGTTGAAGCAGCTCACCAAGGAATCCAACAAGTGCTGAGTTGCCTCAAAGAAAGCAATCATGGAGACAGGCAGCAGCAAATGTTTACTTTATCCCAGAGATACTGTACAATCTCTTCTTGAGTATTTGTGGCACTCTTTCTGACAACTTCCTTGCAAATAAAACAATTCCTTTCATAAATGCCCTTGAGGAGCTTGATAGAATATTCTGCAAATAATGTCCAGGTAATTTACATTTTTATATTAAAAATGCTTTTTTTTCCACAAATACATCTTTTACTGCTTGTGATGACATTCACTTTTTGTTACAGAGTTTTTGGACAGTCCTTTCCAAAGGGCTTTAGATATCATACCAGTTTAATTACCTCTGTGGAATACAGACATTCAGATGGGAAGGAACACTGAGAGCAAGGCTGTGATTTGTTCAAGATTCTGTAGATCCTCTGAATTCTTCTCCAGTGTGTAGACTTCTTCTGCTTAGCAGTAGTTTCCTTGCATTTTCATCAATGTAATGCTCTCTCTCCCTGTGTAGAAATAGTTCCGAAAATAATGACCTCAGAATATTTAATTCATACTTCTAAAACTTTTGTAGTCCCTTAGAAATAGTGTAGGCATCAGTTAAGTCTTTTTTATGTTCCACTTTAAGAGTCTAAGTGAACTTTAAGCCATAGATTGGAATTCACAGTGCTGTCTGTAGGGCAAAACAAGGATTTCTATTCTTCTTATACTTGTTGTGAACCTACTAGAAAAAAAATAGGACAAAGTAATCCCTTATATTCTCTAAGTATGGCCTTGATTTGCACCTTGTTAGTCTTAATTCCTTTAGTTAGTGTAAACTAGCTGCCCAAGTGCTCAGAGTATTATGCTCGCCACACATAGGACAACACTTGAAGATACTGAGCCATACCAGGCACATAGTTCAGCTAGTTTGTGTGTGCCAAACCAATTAAACTTCAGAATCATACTACCTTTCTTTTCTAAAAACTATTTACTTCGTTCAGATGAAAAATAGTATTTAAGATGTTGCTCTCCCTTATGTTGGAATTGGTTATCCAAAGACCTCCACATCTTGATCAGAGATGCTGTTGGTCTAAAACCTCAGAGCTTGTGGCCAAATAACTTCTAGGGGTCATTTTAATATCTTCCATTTTTTTTTTTTTCCCATTGCCTGCTGGAATCCCAAGTCAAACAGCATTTAAGAAATGCTGCAAGGCTCATGCCTCCTGCCAGAGTGCTGCTTGTAGGTAGGGGAAGTCAAGCAAGTTGTTATTTGTATGTCTAGTTATTTCATATGAGCAGTGAGAAAAGTATATCCTTAGATACACATTGAGATCATTTAAAAGAAAAGCAATGCAAATGCAGATACAATTTTGCAAGGTGAATATTCCCTGACATGTCCCTGGTGGATCTATTTTTTTCTGTATATTATTCAAAGTATTTTCCTGTATATTCATAAATCCTGCATCAGATACCTACCGTACCTTTACCAATTTGGCTTAAATTACATGGGAAAAATGACATAGGCTAATATTTGTTGTTTCTTCTCTTTATTACATAAAAATCAACTGTTGTATTACTACTCTCTTAATTACAAGTCAGTAAGTAACACTTTGCATGTAACTGTTAGACACTGCAATAAATGGACAGTTTCAGCATGAGGAGTGGAAGGAGTAAAATGAACAGACAAACTTTCAAGACATAGCTTCTCTTCTCCACTTTCATTTGCCTGCAGCACATGTTGGCATGATTCCTTGTCATACAATTTACGTTTACATGAGTCTGAGAAGAGCAGGTGAGTGACCTCTAAGCCTACTGGAGAAAAACAAATACACTGTTTAGTTATTCCAGTTTCGATTCACTGTCTGAAGATCTGAGGAACTCAAGGGGATATTTTAATAACAATTTCTTATATGGTACTAGAATTTGTATCTTTTGATCCAAAATCAGAGACTTAATTTAAAGCCTTTTGACTCTGTGATAGTGAATTTTATAGACCTAGTGAGCACTAGATTTGCATCAAGACCAGTTGTTGAAACATCCATTCTGATCCTGTAAATATCTGCCTATGTAAATGAATTAACTTTTAAATCTTTCTATTCTGAAGTATTTTTCTTGCACAGAAATGGCCTCTTGTTGAGTTTGGGATTAAGGCTGGATTGGAGTAAGTGACACAGGAATCATAGAATCATAGAATCATAGAATCATAGAATCCTTAGAGTTGGAAGGGACCTTTAGAGATCCTCTATTCCAACTCCCCTGCAATGAACAGGGACACCACAGCTAGATCAGGTTGCCCAGGATCTGATTCAGCCTCACCTTGAAAGTCTCCAGGGATGGGGTATCCATCACATCTCTGGGCAACCTGTTCCAGTGCATCACCACTCTCACTGTAAAGACTTTTTCCTTATCTCCAACCTAAATCTCCTCTCTTTAAGCTTGAAGTCATTTCCCCTTCTTCTATCACCACAGATCCTGCTAAAGAGTCTGTCCCCTTCTTTCCTGTAGCTCCCAAAGGAATTTCATGAGGCTCTATGATACATCATGCCATTACCCTTTGATCATAGGACTAAATTGTTCTGTAGTGTTCAGATGTAACCTCATCAGCACAAAAGCAATATTAAACTATAGGACAAAAGATTTGGTAGGGTAATAGGTAGTGAAGCCAGGGTTCATGATTTAGAAAATAAATTTTTAACATCTTTTGGCTCTACTCCTGCAGGGCAGGCATTGAACAAATAGGCTTGAAGATATCTGCCATATCTGTGAGAGGAAGTTCCTTGTGCATAGCTAAGTTTCCGTGTTCAGCTGGTGTTGTTCTTAAAAATGCTGATAACACAAAACGTACAGAATACATTTACTATCTGTTAGACAACATGCTGTCATAGAGAAATCACTAAGAAGAGGCAGAGCAGGAGTAGCAAAGGAATTTGAAGAGCCACACCAGATTAGCACCCTTTAAAATCAGAGTTGTACCTACTTTTTTGGGACCTGCACCTGGACTTGGTAAATAAATTATATCTGAAGACAGACTTTTTCTTTATTGTCCAATTCCACATTCCTCTGATTTAAATACAGATACTCTCTCAGGCTTTTGTGTTTCTTGGCAGCAAGGAAAATGCTGTCCACTGTCTTGTACTTGTTGTACCAAAGCCACCAGTTCATATTCCTTCTGTTTCCAGAGGAATCCCCAAGCCTCCCATTCATATCAGGCACCGGCTGTGAAATGTCTGCCTTGTTACAGCATTCCAGACCTTGCACTCCTCTCCCTGTCTCCTCCCTCTGCTCACTTAATACCAGCTTCCTCTCTGTTACTGCATAAAATTACTTGCCATCTGGAACAGAGTTCCAGTATCTCTGCCTCATCAATTCTCCATCTCTTCTTGGATCTCATCTGCAAACATCTCTTCATTTCCCTGCCTGCACCTCTTAATTTCTTTCTCTCTCTTCTCTTCGTTATTGGCTTTTTTTCTCTTTAATATATTCTGCAGGCAGCATCTTTGTGCCAGTGTTTGTCTGTAATTTATACGAAGTAATATCCATAGTCTTGTATTATTTAAACTTGTAAAGTATTTTGGGATACCGTTCATGAGAAAGAAGCCACGAAAAATGAAGTTGCATTGTGTTTTTGCATTATTGATAGACCATTTAGCTGAGTGTGTGCTATAGCCATCACTTCTTTTTTTTCTTTTTTTTTCTTTTTTTCCTCCATTTTTTAATTTATTTTAGTAACCTCCTAGGATAAATCACTCCTCAAAATATAGCAAAATATATATAGACTCACACATACATACATGCTCAGATTTCAACTCGCTTGTGGGAGAATGCAGACGTTAACAACTCAATTTCTAATCAAGAACATTTAGTTGATTCATACTCCCCTGTTGCTCTCTTACTGTTTAGACTGCTAAAGCCCAACAAATGTTCTAGAAATGAATTTTATCAGAGTTTGCAGCATGTGCCTCCTACTAGTTGAACAGCTGTGACTTCACACAACTACATCCTGTCCTGGCTACCTCAAAGAAAAGATGAGGCCTTGAAACAGAAGTTATCAAAAAGAAATGGGGAAAAGAATTCTAAGTAATTCTGAGGGTTTTATGGCCTCCTGGAATCAAAGAGCATAGTCACACTGTAGGGCACGGGGAAAGAAGAAAGCACGAGGATGCTCTGACAGTAAGATTTGTTAACTTGTAAATATAGCAGTATCACAGGCTTAATTTGAATGATATAGAAAGTTGGACTGCAAACAGGCATCAAAGAAGGATGAGGAGGAAAAGTCCCTTCACACTTCCCGAAGGTCATATTTAGGGGATGTAGGTGTCTCTAGTGTTCAGTTCCAGTATCCCTAGAACAAAGTATTCACATGGAAGATTTTATGTCCAGAGTGCTGGCCAAAATTGTACAGTTACATTTTTGTCTACAGCAGGACACACTGCCTAGCCTTTAATAAGTTGTCAAAGAGCCTTATAGAAAGGGAGAAGAGGCCAGGTGGGAATGAAACTTGATAATAAATTCTGTCCATTAGGACAACTGAACAACCCAACTGGATAATTACAAAACAACAGCAAAGACAGGCAGGCAGAATAATTTAAAAATATGTCTTAAAAGTATTCTTTTCATTTCCCTTCCAATTCTTTTTCTTTTTTTTCATAAGTTGCATACATCATCACTTAGGATAGAGGATCTTCAAAGTCTTTCATCAAATTCTAATTTTAAGTCTCTGTTTTCATTTCACCTTTCTGTTTCTCGCTTGTGTTCTCTCTTTCTTTTCTTCTCATTTTGCTTGCAACTGCTTGCATGCAACTTATTTATATGTTTAATTTACTTCATGATTACAGGTACATCCTCACACTCTCTGGTAATTATCACTGGGACAGAGTGTGGTTGGCATATATAACAATAGCTTGTCTCAAAAAGAGTCTGAAGTTCTCTCCCTTTCCTGAGAAATTCTGTACAGCATTTGTCTAAACTTCACAAAAAAAAAAAAAAAAAAAGAGAGAGAGAAAAGAGAGAGAGTAAGGTCAACTTAGACCTATAGGCCAGCTGTTACTGGTGATTTTAAGTCAGGTAATTGGTTGGGACAAGTGGACAAGTCATTGTAACTTTGGATAACTATAACTGAGTTACAACACTTGAAGCTCTGCTCCCTTTAGTTTTTGTACAGTCTTTCCTTTACTGTTAATACTGCAGAATATTTTATGGACACTTGGATATTCTGCAGGTAAATGAGATGACCTGAGGTGCACAGGGAAGTTAGAAAAATACATCTGTCATCAAGGTAACTTTTATAAAGAGGAGAACATAGGAGTAAAGGTTAAGAAGGCCAAGTTACAGCCAAAAAGAATATCTCAGGAAAAAATGCTCTGAGATTTACTATTTTAATGTTAAGTGAATTAAGAATTATCCAGTTATTTAAGCTGGCTCCTCAGCTAAGGGCTGTTTAAGGAATAATAATTGTATTAAATGTACTCAGTGTGCAACATGAGAGGAGTAGCAGGCAGGGGGACAGAATGGAAAGAGTTTGGTATTACTGAGCTTGGGATTTGCAACTGAAATCCAAACTCAGCCAATATAAGAGAGAAATATCCACGATGTGGTCAGTACTGGATCCAGATGTGTCTAAGCAGTCCCATTTCCTACAGACAGTCAATACCAGAGAGAGGCCCAACCGAATTTCAAGTTTGGATAACTTGAAATTTCAAATTTGGATAACTGCCTTCAGTAAAATCAAGTGGGCTCTGTTTCCCAACTGGGTAATAATTTAAAAAATGGAAGAGTCATAAAGGCAAGTGATCTGAAATTTGCATTCAATGCTGCTTGGGCAGCAGTGAAATAGACTGAGAGAGGCTCTTGTCTATATATCCAAACAAAATACAGTCTAACCAGCACTGCACTGTCTGAATTTGCATTCAGGTACACAGATGATGGTTCTTTTTTTTAACAGCCATGTAACAGAAGTAGTGATGCAACAAATAAGAAATAAGCTACACAACTTCTCGTTATAGATGAATTGCCGTGAGAACAAATTATTAAAAGACATTTAACCTATGCTGACAATTTTGTTTGCTCTTAGAACATCACATAATTAAATGTGTATTTATTCTGACAAACCAGATGGTTCTGTGGTTACTGCATGGGAGTCAAGACATACCAGATCTATTCCCGGCTCTGCCACTTATCTGTTCTATGGCCTTTGCAAATCACTTAACCTCTCCACACCTCCAAATTCTTTTTGTGATACCAGAAGAATAATGTTTTTTACTATGCAGAAGCTTTCTACAGTTCAGTGCATTAAGAACTCTAGCTGTTTTATACTTAATGAGAAGACAGCAGACTTAAGCTTGTAGAACTACATAATCAGTTGACATTAACTGGTCCACTTCTCCTGACTTAAATGGACTCTGACTAATTCTTACTGTCTGAGGAATTGCCTTATTTTGTTAGTTTAAATAATTCATTGGTTACACTTTTCCATTAAGGTCCTATTTTTCATAGTTTTGTGAATAAATTATCTCTTAATATTTTCTTAGAGGTTAATAAATTGACATGAAATCATAGAAGTCAATGACTTACTTTCTATCATTGCTAACAGATCCCTCAAAATTCAGTAGTGTGTTTCCAAGTTGTTTTATTAAAAATTGTTATTTCTGTGTCAATATCTGTCATGAGCCCTTAAAATACTTTAGAAAACAATATAGCTATTTTTATTAAAATAGGGAGACCTGAATCCTAATCTGACTCTTGGATTAAAACTTTGTTGATATTCCACACATAATTACTTTTAGTTAATAATTTACACTAATTTCCATGTTGACTATGTTGATAGATGTAATGGATTTTGCTTTTTATCACAGCAGAAAAAAAATCCCATACCGACAAGGATTTTATTTCAAATTCATCTCCATTCAATCTTGCACGAACAGTGGTCATTTGGAAATGAACAACACTTTAAAACAATTTGTTAATTCTAGTAAGATGCGTTTTTAGCATAGCTTTACAGCTTGATGGGTTTTTTTTAATAACAATTAACTTACATTTTTTCAAATTGTAGCAATTTCATTCTATTCCCATCATTTTCATGAGATGTTTCTATACCTCTGAAACTTACACTGTCTTTTTGGTGCTGGCGTTGTTGTGTTTTTGGTTTTTTTACTTCCATATTTGGGAGATTTCCATTACCAAATTGGGAGATTTATCAGAACCAAGAAAACATCAGGTGTTTCCACATGCTGCATAATGCATTTTCCAAGAAACTTATTGACAAAATGGAAAATTCTAGGTCAAGTAACAAGCTATAGGTAATATAATCAGTATTTACTGAAAGGAAATGTGCAAAGTAAATTTTTTTGAGGAAGAAAATCTGAATGCAAAGCTGTAGCCATTAAATGGTTCAAGAACAGCATTTGATCACAAGGTTCTCTCCACTCCTTCACAATTTGCTTTCTCTGGAAACGGTCTCAGAGATATTCCTTAGGTTTATATAATCTTAACTTTTCCAAATATGTGAACTAAATATGCAAATGAATCAGAACTTACGGACTTGTGACCATCTCTACTCCTTCTCTCATCTTCTTGTCTTGTATTTCTGTAATTTTTACATATTTCATAATTATGTTTCATATTTATAAATTATTCCTCTGTTCTGCAAATTTTAACAAATGACCAACCACCATCCCAGCAACAGATAAGTCCCTCAAAGTAATCTGTGTTAATTTATGAGCAGCCCTTCCAGTAAAGATATGTAGACTGCAAAGTCAAGGCAACTAACATTTTTTCTCAAGTTTTGCTGATGTTGGCAGCTTTTTTTGTAAATTTCAAAAATACTAATTTTCAGATTTAAGTATTATCTTATATAAACTTAACCTTAAATACCATTATGTCCACAACTGGAACCTGAGCACTCTGAAGCATGCAATTAATTATTACCAGTTTTCTCTTAAATAGTTTTTCTATTGAGTTATTTGCCTGCTAGAAGATGATGTTGTTATGGATGTGTCTTTGGCATACCAAATACAAATAGCAAAGTTGATGTACTTTCTGCAAATACTTCCTATCTTCCTGATGGTATGGATACTTACTTCAATATTTTTTTTAGTAAACGAGCAGGTTTTAGTATGTCCTTTTAAATAAAGGAATGAAAAACATAAGTGTAAGGCTTTACAGTATCACTGATAAGTACAAGATATCTGCAAGAACATATCTCAGTTTATAGCCCATTGCATTGTAATTAGTTATTGGAACTTACGCTACATATAAATTGGCAGAGTCAGTATCAGATTAGATATTTCTATTGAAAACTTCTGTGCTTCATCAAGTAGACAGATGGTTACATGTCTGCATGGGCCTAAGATGTATAAGAGAGTATTAGTAATATCCCCAGGAATCCAGTTTTCACAGACTGATTTAAAACTCTTGGGAGCAAGTCATTCCATCAGCAGTACTGGTCTTTCAATCAATATGCTCACAGCTGTAGTAAGCTTTCATTTACCCTGGGCATACTAATAACGAATCACTACACTAGATCACTGGCACTGAGCCTAGACAACATTTGGCTCTAGAACCAAATATCGCATGGACTGTGGATGAGTAGATCTGGTGTTTTGACATAGACACATACTTGATATTTTATTCATTTTTATCTCTTAACTGAGATCTAAAATGACTAAAAGATGGCAATCCCATGGTCTCAGTGCCCTTCATCAGCTACGCTGTAGCATACTATCCTAGTAATATAGAGATGCTCCTTCCAGCACGTGACTTCTCCAACCCAACATCCACATGGTCTCCCATTCCTTCAGAATTACGGGCGTTCAATTTCATGCTTTTCAACAGCGTTCTTCTGGCGTGTCAAAAGTCATTCTCAAAATCTGCTTTTTACACAATATGTCCTTAAGGTAATTATATGTTTCTACACTGATGGTGGCAGCAATCTCAGTTCCTCAGGAAAAGCACTGGCATTCATGAAAAAGATGTGGATTCACCTCTTGCATGCACCTGATAAAAAACAGGTGATATATTGACGTAGCTAAACAAGTGACTGTTGATGTAGTCTACCTAGACTTCAGCAAAGCCTTTGACACTGTTTCCCACAGTATTCTCCTGGCAGCCCACTGCTTAGGCAGGTACACTCTTTTCTGGGTAAAGAACTGGCTGGATAGCTGGGCCCAGAGAGTGGTGGTGAATGGAGTTAAATCCAGCTGGTGACCAGCCATGAGTGGTGTTCTCCAAGAGTCAGTACTGAGGCCTGTCCTGTTTAATATCTTTATTGATGATCTGGATGAGGGGATTGAGTGCACCCTCAGTAAGTTTGCAGATGATAAAAAGTTGGGAGTAAGTGTCAATCTGCCTGGGACTGGGAAGGCCCTACAGAGGGATCTGGACAGGTTGGATAGCTGGGCTGAGGCCAGCGGGGTGAAGTTCAGCAAGTGCCGGGTCCTGAGCTTTGGCCACAACAACCCCAGACAATGCCACAGTGTTGGCATAGAGTGGCTGGAAGACTGTTTAGAGGAAATGGTCCTGTGGGTGTTGGTCGATGCTGGGTTGAACGTGAGCCAGCAGTGTGCACAGGTGGCCAAGAAGGCCAGTGGTAGCCTGGTTTGCATAAGAAATATTGTTGCCATCAGGAGCAGGGAAGTGATCATCCCTCTGTACTCACCACTGGTGAGGCCACATCTCAAATACTGTTCGAGTATTGAACACGGTAGTGAGCTCCTCACTACAGGAAAGACCTCAAGGCCCTTGTGCATGTTCAGAGAAGAGTGACGAAGCTGGTGAGGGCTTTGGAGAACAAGTCTTATGGGGAGCAGCTGAGGGAACTGGGATTTGTCTGGAGAAGAGGAGGCTCAAAGGTGACCTTATTGCTCTCTACAACTACCTGAAGGGAGTTTGTGGCAAGGTGAGAGTCAGCCTCTTCTCCCATGAAACTGGCAATAGAACTAGAAGGAATGGCCTCAAGTTGCACCAGGGATGATTCAGGTAGGGCATTAGGAAAATCTTCATCTCCAAAAGGGTGGTCAGGCACTGGAATGAGCTGCCTGGAAAGGTGGTGGATTCAAAATCCCTGGAGGTGTTCAAGAAACATTTAGATGTTGTACTGATGGACGTTGTTTACTGGGAAATATTGGTGATAGGTGGACGGTTGGACTGGAGGTCTTTCCAAACTTGGTAATTCTATGTTTCTATAAATAAATACAGCTATGTGTGGAGACATCATATACTAAAATTTACTGCTAGAAACTACTTGATGAGTGCTAACAGGCAGATGCAGCCTGCTTTCCAGACAGACCCAGGAGTAACTTCAGTTAAGTGAATACTATTGATCAGCTTTTATTATATTACACCTGGATTTACGAGAAATTATTTTCCTTTAGAAAGTTTCTCTGGAAATCTCAAGTAGAGGTTGACTTTAAAAATAAAAATAAAAAGGATCCTAAATATGTGGCATGATCATATCTTTTCACAGTAATATATTCAATATCTTTTCATGATGGCTTTATTGCTCTGAATACGTGAGTCAAATTCCATGAAAACTTTGCAAAATTGTTCTGAACAAATGACACTAAAAATTGTGATGTTGAAAAGATTTTATACATGTTTAGTCCTCCCAATGTGAATGATGTTCTGTGAGATAAGAAATAAAGAGTTTGTTTTTGTTACATTCCAAAATATATTTACACAAAACAAAGGAACAAAAATGCTACTGAGATCGTCATGGTTTAAAAGAAAAACTATTCCCTCTGTTTGGAAACAGAATAAAAATCTTACTGCAAAACTTAAAAATGAAGTGTCTTTTCCATGACTGTGGACAAGAACCTAACCAAAGGTACTGATATAAATCTATGACACTTTTGAAATTCTCACTAACTTAGCCAGGATTTGACCTTTTGACCACAAGTCACAAAAAGTTGTTGCAGGTCTGTCATTGCTGCTGTATGGTAATTTTTTTCTCTTACCTGCAAAATAAAAGAAAATTAAAAAAAAAAAAAAGGAAAGAAAAAAATGACATTAATTTTTTAGAAGATTAGCTCTCTTTTTTTTTCTCTGTCTCTGAACAGAATGCCTTTTCCCTTCAGTTTCATTTCTGGGCATGTTTTGAAAGTGGGTAGGATTTGTCTCTCCCTATGAAGATGCAATGGGAAAGAATTTTCCGAAGGGTAAATATAAAATTTTGTTATACAATACTGCATGCTAGATATTATTTTCTTGAACCTGCATAAAATGCTTAGGTTTGGCAAAAACATTCTTGCAAATCAAAGTAATGGTGGATGCAATTAAGGAGAATATTAAATGTAACAAAGTGTGTTCTAAGAATTCGTTTGAACAGAGATACAATATTTTGTATGGCAAGTATTCAGCACTTATTACAATCTTGTCAGAACAAAGACTGTGATTCTTCCTTCATTTGTATTAGTTATAACTGAAAATAGTTTCTTTAAAATGGAATTCCCTGGTGTAAAACCAGAGTAATTAGCAGAGAAATCAAGCTGCGTAGATTTATCTTCATCCTTGATAATAAAATTGCCTTATTTTATTTTAATTTCGGATTCATTTTCAAAGATAGAATAAAATGACCCAACACGTTTCCTCAGACATACAGATATGTGCTTCTTAAATTGATATCTCCTTTGGTACAAACTTCAGAAGCTTTACCTTCATTCTCAGAAAGGCTTTGGGAATATTCAGTAGCTATCTCAAACAAATTAATCCTTTGGGAGATAAGAATCTAACATATTAGAAATAATTAAAACTTAAAAAAAAATCATTCTCTGCTACTTTCTTTCAATGAGTAAGTTTACTCACAAAGGAGCTGTGCTTTGACCTGTTGCATTTTGGATAAGATGTTGATGTTAATTCCCAGGATACTGGTATAACTTTATGGAACAGTTAGTCCTAGTGCAACCTAATCACAGTTGTGTGTGTTCATGTCAAGATTAATTAAGAAGGCACAGTAGGTATGGAGAGCATCTTTACTCCTTTTAACCAACAATCCATTTTCAAATTCCCTTCTATTGCTTCTTCATGAGGTGTCATGCAAGTTTCTACTGACATACCTAATTAAGTGGAGTAAATGCTATTTAAGATCCCTCTGGCTACCTGAAATTAAAGCACATTGCTCCTAGGGAAAAGGCCACAAAAGGTTTTCCAAATCCACACATGACTGTGATTGCTGTGTTCAAGAAACTTCCCAGATTCCTCTAGTCTGCATATGCAAAAGCAAAGTTTGCTGAACTGATGTGAGACGTACTATCACAGAAATGATAGCTGTTGATACAGTTTTCTCAAGCACAGATTTTAGGTGTATCCTAGCCGGAACCATTAATTTCAAAATAGAAACTGTTATATCTGTTCCATGGCCTAGAGATGGACTGAGAGCCTGGGTAATAGCATGCTTCCCTGGAGGTCTTCGTACCCATTCACCATTGCCAGTAGCTGTTAATCCATCAAGAATATGCTCCTGGGAACAGCATTCCTCCAGCAGAACTTGTGACTGACTGATATATTTTCTTTTCTAAGCGTTGACTTCTGGACCTAATAAATCACTGTTTACAGTTCAGCATTTTAAAAACACTTGCTAACACAAAGGGAGAAGGCCACGAAGCTCTGCTAAATAGTGTACTTTCAGCTCTACCACAAATGAAAGTAAAGATGATACATCAGATATGGAAACCACTTTCCTCTTCAGTTACTCATTGTTCATTTTTTCCCCTGACTGTAAGAGATCATACCTTTTGTATTTTAGAAAGATGAAAGAAAATAACTAATGTTTATTAGATGCAATTAAGCACTATATTAGTTTGGAAACTCTAGAAGAATGTTCTGTAGATTATTTTTTTAATTCATTATTTTGCTACTTGTACTTCAGTGCAATCCATGAGAGGTAAACAATAAGTAATCTAAATCATTCCAGATCCATAGTTGTTCCAGTGAGTGAGAGCATCATACTAAGTAAGTATGGACTTCTTTAATGCTTTTTGAGTCGTCTTAGAAGATGAGAAGGGAAGACCTTGCTGGCAGTTGAAGAGATACTGCTATTAGGAATACATTTTTGTGTTCTCTCCTCACCCATCTGGGTTGCTATAGTATCTGAATTGGATATGGCACAAAGAAAACTTAACCTAGAAATATCTAGTATGCCAAGTGGTATTTTTGAACAGCAAGAACATGTTCATAATAGCCAGAGAAAATATCCTATGGCTGTGACAGTATTACAGCCACTGTGTATCCTCGCTACTTCTTCCTTGCACCTTAAGAAACTTAATACTGTCTGCATTGCTTTCCTGTGGATATTTTACTGTTCTTTTGAAATTCACAAGGGGACTTCAGACAAGGTCCAACTTCTGAAATATCTGCTGAAAAGTCAAGAGCAATTCAGAAATAGGAAGTGTGTAGAAGACCTTAAGGCATAAAATACGCTTACTATTAGATGAAAATAGAGAGAGAGAAATGGAAGATAGATCAATCTCTCCTTCCTCATGCAGACAGCTGAAGTTATGCATGCATGCATAGAGAGATCCCACAATTATTTTACCCAAAGACCCCTCAATTTATCCATTTGCACCTCTGAAGCTGCTATTAAATAAGATTAGAAATATTTATCTAAATTTGATTTCAAATATGAACAACAATTAAGTATGTCAATCACTCTTTAATTTCCATTGAGATGCAGTTATACTTAATCTTGCAGTGACAACTTTTTCTGGAAAACAAATGCAAGCGATGCTTTTATATATTCAACGTATGCTAAAATAGGAACAATGAACACAGTCTTTTTCACAAATCTATTTCACCATGACAAAAACACATCTTCTGAGGGTGAGGCAACCACTGAATTATTTCTCAGTTACTATTATCTTCTGGAGATCTATAAATCTGGAGAAAAAAAGTATGGATTACTATATGCTCCTCTAATCAAGTGTAGACTTGCAAACATTTAAAAAGTTACATGTACACCTGTGTGAAATTTCCACTATATTTTTCTTAAGGAAGTACCATAATGTAGATTGAACTTTTTCTTAAAGTTCTGAGTCCTGATGGGCTCCCCTTACCCTTTAATAAGAAAAAGAATTTTAAATATTGTGCTACTGTTCGTTGTCTACCTTGAGATATTGAGATTTGCTACTGACAGCTTAAGAAATCTCTTATTGCAAAAATTGTGTTTCTCTCTCTTTTAGTTCCATGTCAGGCTGCATCTGCGCTCTTCCACAAGATATGTTTTGCAACCATAATCTTACATACGTGCTGTCAGAACAGCCTTCTCAGATTCAAAAGATCTCCTGCTCGGATAGTATCCAAAATTATACTTGACTCTAGACTTAAGGTACAGAAAACTCATCTTTTTCAACTGTTTTCCAGCTGCTGGTCCACAGCCCCCTGGAGACCCTTTGGCTGTTTCTAAGGAATTCAGAAATTATGTCTATGAAAAGCTAAACTCTTCTCACTAGTCTTATACTTGCAGTTCCATTAGGATTTTTTATTTGGTTATTTATATAGAATGCATAAAATACAAAAGTTTAAAAACTTCTGTTCTAGGATCTCATTGTCTAGACACTAGGCATTCAGCAATACATGGAAGAAAGACAAGTAACGGGAAAATGTTCCATATGACAGTGTATAAATAGATCTGGCAGAGCACATAACAATAGTTCTGTTGCTGCTCTCCCAGAGCTGAACTAATCCTAGTGAAAACAATGGGTGATTGTTTCTTGCTGTCTTTCACTGTATATGAGAGAAAGCCATTGTAACGATACTGCCTATTAAAGAGGATCTAACTCAGGGAGGTAAACAGTAATTATACAACAAGAAAAGCAGACTGAATAGGTCTGAACATGTTCACAAATAGGCTTTCTCTGTTGGAAAGCAGTGGTGAGCTCTGCCTCTGCCCCCCAAATACTCACATAGAAGCACAGAGTGCTTTATCACTGCGATTACTGCCCTGTGTTGTGCTGCTATTCCCAGAATTACCACTTTCTCTCAGCAGTGTTTGTGGGAATGATATCCTTCTGTGCATCAATAGTTAGACATTTTGATTCAGAACTGCCTTGTATCTCTTGCAAAAGCATTGCATGGCCTGTATAGCAGTGGTAAAAGGCAGTACACACTGCACTAACAAGGTCAGGGATATAGTACAGTCACTAGCTACAGCACCAGTCATCTGTCTGTTCACCATGGTTCCCAGAGCAAATGAGCTTGCTATTTTGAGAAGTTTTATGGCCTAGTGGATTAAAATTAGAAACAAATATTATTTACCTGGTTTCCATGTCCAGTACAGTGGAGATGTAAATAACAGCTATCCATTATTTAACTCAAACAGGATAAATCAGTTCAGTCTAGCATAGTTCTTTAAAACCATGCTTGAACCTACTTTTGAGAATCTTTCTCCTAGGAGCAAGAGGAGCTTGGTCCTTCATAGATCCAGAGCAGCATGAGGAGCTTGAGACTCTAACAACGCTTTTGACAAAGCTCTCTTGACTGAGTGCTTAATTAGAGAGCTCCTCATATCACAGATGACAGGTGCTTAACTAGAGGATACCCAGACAAAAGTACTACTCAGCAAAGAGGTCATCCAAACTCATTGCATTGAGAGAAGAGATGGAATAAATCTCGTAACCGATAAAAAAGTACAAAGTGTTCAGGCAAAAAAAATTGATTAGTTATAAAACATCCAACACTTAGATTCATCATACAACATAAGAGGAACTGGACCTACAGAGGAGAAGATTATTTAACTTTCTATGGGACATCAGGACCAAAGAGGCTGAAAAGATGTCATTTATCTGATCACCATAAAATTAAGGAGAGCAAACACTTCACCTTTATTTTAAGCTAATGAGTATTTTCTTTCTCCTGGAAACAAATTATATCAAAATAGCAACTGTTCTTGATCATTCTTTTCTGGGGTATTAATTACCCATATCTTTGGATTCAAGAACAAAGATAATGCATTTTCATTTTGTGGCAATTACTCTGATTACACCAAGCAGGGGACCAAGCAACGGATAATATTTGTATAGTTTAGCGAAGGCAAATATTTATCTTCTATAGAGGTGTTGTGGTTAAGCAGATCATATGCTTTTTACACAAATCCCATTTCACGTCCGCTCCTTGATCTACCATTTTGCCTGCTGTGGAATCAGAGTGCCAATTCTGAGCATCAGTTTCTAATTTGTTAGAGTCAGGAGTACTAAAATATCTATATTTATATTAATACATACATATATATTTATATACTTATATATATACACATCAGAATTTATGTATATACATCATTTATATATATTCATCAGATGTATACATCTGAAGATAGATAATGATAAGAATTACTACAGTTGTTCATTTCTTCACCCCTTATTTTTACTGTCCTTATCCATGTCTACTATTTAGACCCAGTGGAAGAATTGCGTATAGGATACATACTAAAGAGCATGTTTATTTGTGTATGTTTTCAAGGTAGATAGTTTTGGGAACATAATCTACCTCTGAAACCAGGGTATAAAGCACATCACCAAATATCTAGAGCTCAGCTGCTTCTCTTTGCATTGTGTTCACTGCAGCTAGAGTATGTCATGTAGACATAATCAGAATTGATCTGTCAAAAGCACCAAATCCTTTCCCATAGACAAACACAGAGGCTGAAGCCTAATCTAGATATATGAAAATAACCAGAAATATTGAGCATAATGTGTCATTCTTCCTCTTATTTGTTATTAAATTTAGAGCTGCCCAACAACTGACCTATCTTCTGTGAATGTTAGGTCTTAGACTTCTACAGAAAGACCCAGGGCCATGACATCTACAAGATAACATGGAACAAACTGGAATTTTTTTAGGATTAGACCTTTCAGCTTATCCTTCAAAAGTCCAGAAGATAGCTTAGGATGATGAAAAGTAAATTTCTGGTCTGTCTATTCTATAAATACATGTGTATATGCATGTGAACACACATAGTTTTCTTTATTATTATTGTTCTTGTCTGAAAGTGAAGAGATTCTGGTCTTAGCTCTCCAATATATTTTGTTTAGCTGTAGTGCAGATAAAAGGCTGTATAAAATCTTGAAGTTTTTGTTAAGAACACTTAAAATAGAATAGTTCCATTGCAAGGGGGCTTAAGAGATCTTCTAGTAGTCCAATTGCCTGACTACATCAGAGCTAATCAAAAGTTAAAGCATATTATTGAGGTTATTGCCCAAACATCTATTAAACACTGACAGGTTTGAGACATCAACCACCTCTGTAGAAAACCTCTTCCGGCATTTAATCACCCTCACTGTAAAGAATTTTTTCCTAAATGGTCTGAACCTCCAGAGGTGCAGCTTTCCTTCATGTTCCGTCTTTGATTACCGAGAAAAGTTTGACGCTTCCTTCTCCATTCCCCTTCCTTGGGAAGTAATATTATAAAGAACAATAAGGTTGCGTCCCATCCTTCTCATTTCCAGAACAGACAACCCATGCGTCCTCAGCCTCTCCTCGTAGAATGTGCCTTCCAGCCCTTTTATCAGCTTTGATGCCCTCCTCTGTACATTTTCAAGGATCTTACCTTCCTTTACATATTGTGGAGACCAGAACTGTACACAATATTCAAGGTGAGCCTGTAGAAATGTTAAATATAGTAGGATAATCAGCTCCTCTGACCAGCTGGTTATGTTGTGTTTAATGCATCGCAAAATACTGTTTACACTATTTTATCTGCCAGGACGTACTGATGACTCACATTGAGCCTGGTGTCACCAGCACCCCCAGATTCCTTTCTGCAGAGCTGCTCTTTAGCCACTCATCACAGTTTGTAGCTGTGTCTGGCATTAAACTGTCCCAGTTGCAGCACACATTTCCCTTTGTCAAACCTCATGGTACTTGTCAACAGTTTACAGGCGTTCGGCCCGGTTCCATGATGAATGGGATGGGGGACCCACAGACCCACGCCCCAGGAAAGGGAAAAGGGAAAAAAAGGGTAACGATATGGGCCTGAGAGCAAAAACAGCAGCAACAATCTGAGGAGAAACAAACTAATTTACTAAATAAGATATCGGACACTATAATACAATATAATTACAATTTAAGCTAATAAATCCAATGCAATGAGAGAGAGTGTCCAAAGTTAAGGTAGGCCTTACTCTAATACCGACGATAAGACAGTTGGGGAGCGAGATGCTGCCGGGACGAGAGATGGGCGGAAAAAGAGCAAGGTCTTGTGATCTGCAAGTTTTTATCTTTCCCTCTGACCGGAAAACGATAACAGAGGAGCAAAGTCCCCTGGGGAATGTAGTAGTCCTTCTCTTCTGAGAACCAGGTACATACACTACATGATGTTGTGATGTGGAAGACCAGTAACCAAAAATCATAAAACCATGACGGTACTGATGATTGCCCAGTGCTCTAATATATCTAGATCCCCCTCCAAGGCCTCTTGTCCGTCCAGGGAATCAACAGCACCTCCCAGTTTACTGCCATCGGCAAACTAGATGATGATGTGTTACATTCCTGTATCCAAATTATTGTTGAAAATATTCAACAAAACTGGCCACAGAATTGAGCCTGGGGAAAAACTGATAGTGACCATGTGCTAGCCAGGTGTAGTCTCATTAACTACAGCACCTTGAGCTCTACTTTTGGGCCCGTTCATTACACAGCATAGTGTGAACCTGTTTGTCTCACAAATGGACAATTTGCCCAGAACTATACCGTGAAGATGATGATACCAAAGACCTTACTAAAATCCAGAAAGATTACATCTACCACCTTCCATTCATCCTCCAAGCTGGTGACCTTATCAAAGAAAGAGATCAGATTACTAAGTTAGGACTTAGCCTTGATGAGCTCATTCAGACTACATCTGATAATATCTTATTCTTTAACTGACTTTCAGTAATCCCCAGAAAAGTCTTTTCCATATTTTTTCCAGGAACTGAGATTAGTCTAAGAGATCTGTAGTTTCTTGGGTCTTCTCCAATGTCCTATTTGTAGACGGCTATAACTTTAGATAGCTTCTAGTCAGCAGGAACCTCACAGACTCCCACAGCCTTTGGTAAATTCTTGAGAGGAGTCAAGGGAGAGACTCCCCCAAAGAGTCTCTCTTTCTCCACAGAGACAACAAACATAAAAAAAAAAAAAATACCCTGCACTTTCTACTCCTTTGAGGGCTTACATAAAGTTCCACTACATTTTCTGTAGGCTGTACAAATGGTGCAATAAGGAATTGCTCTTAGCAAAGAGCAGGGAAGTGTATAAATTATGGTAATTTGATACTGTTGGTAGAAAAGATTATTTGATGAAAAGACACTGCTTTTACCCAGCAGAATCTCACACCGACAACTTAGAATGTGAAAGAACATATTTAAAGAAGTAGATTTTAGCTATTCCTCACTCTAAAAGTTCGTACAAGGAAAAGGCACTATTAGATCTAGATCTTGAATTCTGTACAAGATTAACACATGATCTGTAGTCTTGCTCAGTCACCAAACAATATTAAAAGTGTGCCTGAAATACACATTTCTAGAGTTCTCCGGAGCTTATTTAGTTTTCTTGGCCACATAAGATTCATTGTTGTTAATAATCATTGCAGCAATGTTGTACTTCAGCTGAGATCTTCTGCCAATATGTCACTGCACAGAAATGTCAAAATAAGTAATTTCAAGAAGTATGGTATGCAAATAGTGCCAGAAGGTCAATACACAGGTTGCTCTGAAAGTAATACCTCCTATATTTTTCCATGGAAATGGCAACAGATACAAAGAGCACAAGAATATTATTTGATAAAGTAAATTCTCAGCTACTAAACAGTATTTTTCAACATAGTCATCACGATTCGTTATGCATTTTCACCAGCAATGAACAAGGATATGCTGATAAAAATCTGCATGGACATCTGGAATGTGGCTTGTCTTTCACGTTGCTGTCATCACTGCTGAAACGCACCACCCACCACCTCATCGTGATCAAATCCACTGGTTGGTCTCCACAAATGTTCAACAAATGTCAGTGAATGTCACTGGGTGCCATTTTTTCCACAGAGAAATTCAGTTACAACACCTTTTCTTCATACTCACTTCCATGTCAGATGCTATTTTGTCAGACTGCCCCTCTGCTGTCACGTGGCAACAACATTTAATGGAATATTAGTAGGGAGGTTCAACCTCTGCTGCCATACAATCCACAGCTACCTCCAATATGGTGGGCCAACATAATTAACTGGGGGGCATTTCTTTAGGAGCAGCCATTGTGTATTCCATATCAGCTGAGACAATCTGCACTTGAAATTTTCATTGTTTTCCTTACATTATCATTATTAAATGTGTCCCTTTGATAGGAAGTAACCTAAAATAATATAAGGAAACAAATAATGTCTTCTAACTGCTGTGTTTCTTAGGCATATTTCAGACTAAGTATGGGAATAGTGTTCAGTTTTCAGTAAAAAAAAAAAAATTCTCCAGGATGCTGAGGAATATACTTTCTGTGATGATGATGAAGATGAAGAAAAAAAGAATATGGAAGGATTTTTAACTTTTATGGGAATATGTTGTTGACTACAGTTCAATACTGACCCAAAAAAATACACACACACAAGGAATATTTAAGAGTAAAGACATGAGTTGTGAAATATATGGGAGTAACTTACCAATCTTATTTTGATTCTCAAAGTGAAGATTGAAAAGCTGTAGATAAACAGATGATAAATATCAGTACATCTTCATTGCAAATGCTAGAAGCAGGAAAGTCTGAGTAACTGCATTTGGTGGAGGGTTTTATTTATTTATTTATTTATTTATTTATTTTCAACAAATAAGCAGAGAAAAAAAGGAATAATATGCTAGAGTAAAGGAAATGAGAGTTAGAATACAGCACTTAAACATTAGGAATGAAAGTGTTTACAAATTAGTCCTGACAAAGGGGACTCAAAATCAATTTAGTGAATTGAGAAGGGGTTTTATGTTGGACTTGAAGCAATAGAAAAAGTAAGGAAAGGTGACTACATTTAATAAGCTCAGTGGCTGAACAACAGTGCAGTAAATGAAGTTCAGTGATGATAAATACATGGCAGTAGATGATGGAAAAGAGAAAAAAAATATACTGATATAATCTGCTGAAGTTTTTCAGTTAAACACACCAGTAGCATGGATATAATTCCAGTCAGGTTTGTGAGGATGTACTTAGTGTTCAGTAGAGCAAAGGCAGAAGGAGCTTAAACAATGAAGTTTACACTGATTTATGAAATAATATAAGGCAATCATATTAGAATATTATACAGGCCATCTATTTGAGTGGTGTGATTTCATCTGGAATTATGCATGCTATAAAATGACTTTGTCTTGAGAAAGATGCTGAAGAAGTAGAGGAGGATAAGGGAGGGAAAAATAACTGCCATGATACATTAAAAATAAAAAATCCACACAGAACCAGAGATCTTCAACTAAACAGAGTGGAGAAAGAAAAAAGAGAGAGAGAGAGAGAGAGAGTTCTTAGCTTTAGAGAGAAAATGCATAGGAAATAATATGAATAAAGATCCAATGAATAAACCCAATATGTAGATGGAAAACTGTTCTTGCCACTTGAGACACAAAAGCATGATGGAGGCCATCAGAAGTGAATTAAAGGCATCAAATTCAAAACTGATAAAAGAAATACATTTTTCACAAAGTTAATTGAACTGTAGAAGACATAATTGCACTGTAGTTCTCAAGTCAAGGGTGACCTTGAGACTGAAAAATTTCACAAGGTACAAAGACGAACAGGGCAATTCTAGACATACCAGCAATATTCTAAGTTGTAGTAACTAATGCTAAGATAAACAGTGGAAGAGACAAGAAAAGCCATGTAGGAGATCATGCATCTGTAATTCTCTGTTTAGAAGGAGCCTTCATGGAGGAAGCAGATTGTTTCACACTTATAGGAGCAACTACTTTGTTATTTCTATAGAAATACCTAATTCTGACCATTGTTGGAGAAAGGCTGCTAATGTTGCCAGCCTACGGATTGGGAATTCTTTACTTCCCTAGTTCTATGAATATGAGTAACTCCAAAGACTTCAAAAGAAATTCCAGCAGTAAAGCAGAGGAAATGAACATTGTAGAGACAACAAATATGAAACTCAGTTTGAAGAGCAAAGGAAACCAATTCGAGATGTATTTCTAAAGCCACTTCTACAGAGGACAATGGAACATGATGCAGAAATATCCAGGCTGACCCTTAGAGATCTGACGCATCACACAGTGATCTACAGTGACTGGGGAGATACCAGTTCAGGTACTGAAAGCAGAGATTTTCAATAACATGGAGTTTCACCTAAGCCAGTAAGCCTTGCTCCTTTTGAGAGCTAATTAGACAATATCATGCCTAACTATAGAAGCACTTCTGTCTCTGAGGGTGCAGGACCCTGTGCAGTGCAAAGCCCTGGTGAGTGTGTCACTTGTGTTACTACCAGTGGGTGAAGGGAGAAGCGTAAGACTGAGTGATTTTGTTCCTGACCAGGATGAGTGATGTTTGCCCCAGCATGCATGACAAATGGGATTCCTTTCATTCTGATTCTAATCACCAGCTCATTGGGCACTAAGAAGGAAAAAATGATATCCAGGATAGTTAACGGACTTTTCTTGTTATATCTGTTTTAAATGAACTTTATTATTGTTGTTACTGTTTGAATTCTCATCTCAGTTGAGTAGGTCACAACCTTAAGCCATTTAAAAAGGCAATGAAGTTTCAAGTTCTTCTCCTGTAACAGTCACTGCTCCAGTAAGTGTAACTAGACACAAAGTAGAACAGTTTCAGGAGTAGAAAGTCAGAGAAAATGAGCATCCCAAGGCAAAACTCTCACTGGGATCACAGAGAGTGTGGACTGCAACTCCTGCACCCCCAGAAGGATTGCATGCATTTTCCCATTTTAGTTTTCTATCAGGATTGATTCAAGTTGCCTACAGAAGTAGAGTGATGTATATATATAGGGAAGTGAAATTTAGCAATTCTGTATCAATATTCCTAGGCTTTGGAATTCAGTCATTCACTCTGTATGTGTGTTTAGGTGAGTAGTACCAGTACTAGAGTGACCTTGAACAAGCCTTATGGCAGAATCACCAGCACCAAGGGGAAATGCTTAAAGAATTACCCTGAAGGAGAGCTTGGTTCACTGGCTTGAAGTGCTTAAATAGCATCCAGAGCCCTTGACTCCATGTCTGGTGAAGATGCATATGTGAGCCTCTTCATAAAGTAATATTTGTGTGAAAATATTTCCCACAGAATGGTGGCCATCTCTCCACTAACCCAACAGTCCTCAGTGCTCCTCTGGAGTCCCTGGAGCTCTACAAATAAAGCTGACAAGGATCTAGACTCTCTGAGAAAAGCTGTTGTTCGAAATGCCCCCTGGTCTTTTCCCAGGTAATTAAAATAAAAAGGAATGCATGACTTGCCTAACACCTGCCTTCCTGTGACCAGACTTTAGCCCTGTGTATAATGGGAGTGAAGTGGATAGGTTTCTAGTGTCTGAGAATCTGTGAAGAAAAGTTCTACAGATATTTTTTGCAATAACATGGCTATTTGCTTGAAGCCTGGATGGAAATGAGTTATTCATAATCCTGAGTTTCATTTTACTTTGTTCTTCAGGGTGTGTTTGAGCTTCCCTTACACTTGTAAAGGACATGATGAAATCTTCCTCATTTCAAGCTACTGACTCCAGTGAATAGGTATATATGCAATGCACAGAATCAACCCTCTCTGGCTTGCTGCAAACATTCACCTTCCAAGGGATGCATTAAAAAACAACAGATGTGGCCTCAAAGAACAACACAACAGATGTGCAGTTGATTATTGGTTTGCACTTACTTAAACAGTTGCAGACATGCTCACGAGCAACAGCCTTGTGCTCATAGATGTGTGTGTGAGCTCACCGGCACACCAACGTGCGCGCAGGTAGAGCAGCAGGCACACCGACCCTCCAACAGGCACATTCCGTGGCGGGCCGGCTGCTCTCCAGGGTGCTGCATGAGGCTGTCCCGCACTCCTCCAAAGGCTCCCTTAGATCTGCTTTATTTTGTTTTATTTTTTTTTTCCCCATCAGAGGCACTTCAAGCTAAAATGCGCAGAGGTTCAGGTCAAGGATGGTCTTTTCATCTATGTGCAACGTTAAGAAACACTTTTCTGCAATAGAATCCCCACCCACCCACCCCCCCCCCCACACACACACACACACACAAACACTTCGGAGAGAATTTCATTCAACTCTTGGCCTTTTAAGAGTCTTAAGTCACAGCTATAATACATATCCTTTTATAAACACCATCGTACAAATGCTTGATTCCTTTTTCACACTATTTAACTCCCAGATCACATAAATCGAGGCCATATACCTTCAAGTACTTTCTGCTTTGCTTTCTCCTGAAAGTCACACTTCTGTCGGCACTCCGATGTATTTCTGTCAGCAGTGAACATATGCTTTACCGGGAGCCTTCACTTTAAGTAGCTATCTTTCCAAGACTGGACAAAGACTACAAAGGTTATCAGCAGATATATTTTGTAGATTGTTCTGAAACAGCTTTCAAATCTGTCCAACTCACTCACCTGGAACCCTGCAACATTTGCAAATAACAATTAGTCCTACATACAAAAGTGCAGATCTGCATTTTCTAGGGCTTTCTTCGTAGACAAACTACTTGCATGTTTGCATTAAAAATGCCTCCTCAGCTTTTCAGTGCCTAGCGTGATGTTCTTCCAGATACTGTGTTTATCCTTAATAAAACAGTAGGTTTGATTTCCAGTTCACCACATATCTGCTCTGCACAAGAGGAGATCAGTTTGAACATTAGACTGACCCTCATCTCAGCCTGCTGGGAGTTTCAATTTCATCAGCACAGTCTGTTTTAAATAATTCTTAGCATGTCCATCTTTCAGATTCAAATGGGCCCAGAAAACCACACTGTCATATAGAGAAAAGGGAAATAAAAGTTAGGTAGTTTTTGTTAGTAAGGCAGCGCTTAATGTTGCTGGCCAGTAAAAAAAATGCATCTCTTTGCTGTGTGGGAGGGCTCCAAGATTTCACTTGGAAAGGAGAAACCAAGATCTTCCTTGATCCCTAGCACTGGTGAGCTGGAAGTTGAGATATGTCAATATTTCAGTGCCATCCCTCACCTGAATCTGTGTTTTATAATGCTCCTATGGACACACTACTCTGGGCACAGTTAAGCAATTACATGCCTTTTTCTGGTAAGTGTTTGGCCTAGGGGAGCAGAAAGCAGAGAACTGTGCTGCCAGAGCTACCTCTTTTCCCCAGAAGGAGATTTGTCTGCCTCCAGTGGGAACTGGGGAGAGGTGGACCTCTGAGTGGGAATAAAGTGTTTCAGTCTCCACAGCTGGGGATGGAAAGGGAGATAACAGGAGAGATTATTTCCTCTTGCCTGTGTACCAAATGGACGTGAGTTCCTCAAGGGATTGGAAGGGAAGCCAGCACTTTCTCCTGGGGCCTGCCCATCCCTTGTAACCCTTTACCCAGCCCTCCAGCAAAGGGGTACATCAAGCACTGGAGTTTCTGAGGGAGGGACTCCACGTTGTGAGAACACTAGGAGAACTTGCTTTGGCATTTTGTCTCAAGTTCACTGGCCCTTGAGAGGACCTTTAGCCCTGCAGATGTTTCTATTGACCCTGGGTGCATGTGGGTGTTGAAAAGAAGAGGTACCACAACCCTGAGCATAATAGAAAAGATCACCATGGAAATAGTCCACAGGGACACCCCTCCTTCCATGGTGAGAACACTCAGAGCTTATGCTCTCAGAGCTCACCCCAACAGGGCAGCTCCATGCCCGAGAGAAGGAGACATCTTGGGAGATGTGAAGATAAGGGCAGGAAACAGTGCGTGGCTAAGTCTCACTAGAGATCACTCGACAGCACTGGATATGGAAATAATTTCTTTTGGAAATCTCCTTCCTGAAAGTTGTTATCTCTGCTTCCTCTCCCCGGGAGCATTTCTCAGTTCCTCTGCAAGAGGTGAAAATCATCACTGGTAAATATTCTCATCCTCATGCACTTTTTTTTCTATGGCCAAAGGGCTAAACGTTTTGTCCTGTGCTTTTCCAATGGTTTTATCTCTGCAGCTGTTTAACACACTGTAGATGCACATAAGCAGGGTGGGGTGTACATTTTAAATGCCTTAAGCTTAGGAGCAGCATTTTTTTTTTGTCCCTTAGGAGGTGTGTCTAACACGTACCGCTTTAAAGAGAGGAGCTGCAAATAACAGAGGCTCTGTCAAACTCAAAAGGTGCTGCTTACCACGGAGTTGCCCAGTGCCATCAAGATGTAGCAGCTGAGATCGATTACGAGCACGGCTCTGCGGACACAGGAAGGCAGCTCTGTGCACACAGAGCTTTTCCAGGGGACTGAAATCTCTCTTCTCCCTGGGGGGGCTGCAGACAAGGCAAGGGAGGGGGCTATTGTAGGTTTTCCATTATCAGCTCTATTTCCTTGAGAAATCACGGAATGGGAATATGTACGGGGAAGGGAGATGGTCCCCGGCGTGGAAGTCTTGCGTGGTGGGAATGCCCTGCAGCTCTGCAGCCGAGATCCCGCACGGCACTGAGCAGCGCGGCACTGGGGAGCCCCCTGCAGCCGGGTAGAGTCGCGCCGAGCCCCAGCCACCTCCTGCCTGGCTATGCCGTGGGAAGCAGCAAGATGCTGGAGGCGGGCAGGGCCGAGGCTTGGGCCTCTTTCCTGCCAAGGGAGGAATATCCCCAAAGGGTGCTGCCAGGGTGCTTGTGCTGTTGCCGAGTGGTGTTGCCCCCCTCCCTTTGGGAGGGCTTTGGGAAGGGCTGACCCTTGCAGGCTGTTACTGAGCTCTAATTAAATCTCCAGAAATCAGCGTGCTCAATCAAACACTCACTACATTCCTGGGAGGGAAGCATAATAATAACAATAATAATAAGGGGAAGAGGGGGCGGGTATTGTCCCTTTTAAAGCTGATGATGATCTTGATTAATGAATGTTAAAATATTCACTCAAGTGCCAAGGTCTCGGTCTTCACGGGAAGCTTGGGGGGAGGCTCAGCTTTGGGGTGGCTGTTCTCTGTCCCACAGGAGCAGCCCCACAGGGCCACAGAATGCCCACAACTTGCTTCAGACCTTCCAGTGCCAAATCTGGTTTCCTTTTCTAGCACCTCATCTGAGGTGGCCAGACAGCTATCTATTAACTCTGCTGTGAAATCCAGGCAAAATGTTCTGCATGGCCAAGAAAAAAAGTTGCACAGGTCAGGACCCAAGTGCTCTGATGCTCCTGAAGAGTTACAAGTGATCCAACAATTACATCTTGTGAAAGTACTCTCAGGTAGAGAAACTCAGGCTTGTGTAACACTGAAACACAAGTACCTTCAAATCTCAGAGCTCCCTGCCCATGGGTGAGCCCCCCCACTCAGGGCAGGAGATGCACTCACTCCAGGGCCTAGAGGAGAATTCTAATATCCTGATACCCTGAAGGTACACCACCCCTTTGAAGGGTAAAACCAATGGTGAGATCTACCCAGGAGCAACAGCTAACTGTCTGCAAGTACTGTAGGCAGCTTCTCTGCTCGGAGCAAACCCATTTCAAGAAATAACTTCTTCAAAGTGAAGGGGGAGGTTGGAGAGGAGAGGAGTGAGTGGGCAGTGCATCCAATGGTCCTTTGAGAAGGGAGTTGGGGTGAGGAAGGCAGGGCATGCAGCACTCAGGTAGAAGCTGGGGTCACCTTCACAGACTGCTCCTCTCTCTCCTCTTTGTTTTCCACCTCCTCCTTCTCACTCTTCATGCTGTAGCTCGAATGAACTCTCTTCTCCTGTTTGCCACTCCAGCAGCCCTGAGTCTAAGGGAAAAGAAAAATATCACCCCAGCCCACAAATCCGTTCTGGTCCAGAGCAAAGACAAAACAAACGTGAAGATGTTCAGATCTCGATTATTTCCATGGAACCCACAAGTTCCCTTAAGCAAAGTAAATACTTCTCAGCCTAATGACTATTAATTAAAAGGGAGTGCTTTACACCCAAGGAGAATTAACTGTTGTTCACAAAATGTATCTCTTTCCCCTAATTGGTTTGTCATTGTGCTGGGGAAGCAACATCCCATGAATATTTCAGCACAATAATCAGTTTAAAAAACTAAACTGGATTTAGTACATTTTCCCCACAGTGCACAGAGACTCCGGTGACTGCAATAGTCTAAAACCCAGATCTCTTTCTCTGTTTCTCCTCCCATACATCAATTGAGACTTAGAGCTATCATGGAATTGCAAAAAAAAAAAAAAAAGAAACCAGAAATAAAGTGGGGAGTATTGAGCTGAAAAATGGGGAAGGGGTAACAAAAAAAAAAAAAAGTCAGTTCAGATGTGCAAATTGTAGATAAAGACTTTTGATGAGGAAGAGGGGAGTGTCTGATGAGGAATAGGGGAGAGTGTGTTGAGAGATAACAAGAATCAGTAATTTCTATTCAGCAAAGCCACCAAATCAGAGAGCAGTGCAGATCTTATTGGAGGAGAGCCTTCAACAGCAACTAATCCTGTCGTATTGAAAGAAAATTGTAAATGTTCTCTGCAGAAATTGCCTGCCCATTGCAGCTAATCGAGCCCACTTGGCGCTCTCACATCCACACACAGCACGCAGCACCCAGACCCACAGCCGCACAGCCACCAGCACTGTGAGATGCTCACCTGGGTGCCCTGCTCTCCTCCCTGCCACCACCCCCATGAAGGCGGCAGCTTGTCCTCTTTTCCTTAGGAGCACTGGGGGAAATATGAATAATCATCAGCTCACTTACGGGTCCCAGCATCCGCTATTTTTAATTTCTCCAGTTTTGTCTAAACCGTTAAGCTCGGTTTGATAGCTCCCTGTATATATGTGTGTGCATGTATGTGTGTGCATACATATATATGTAATTGAAAGCTGAACTTGGCTGAGCTGAAGCAGGCTCCCAAGGGCCAGTGTCACGGAGAGTGCGGGGTGTGTGTGTGCGTGTGTGTGTGCCTGCGCATGTGGGAGGGAGAGAGCGAGCGAGGGAGAGACAAAAACTCCATCAACCCGGACAATACCACCTCTCGTTTAATGCTTCCCAACTGTTATTCTTTCCCCTCATTATCACAGCACCAAGTAATCTGTCTTTCCCCCCCTCCAACCCCCCTCCCTCCTCTTGGAAGATATGGAAGAGAAAGATAAAGCGGCTGCCTGCGGGCGCTGATGCGCGCAGCTCGCATGCCTCCGCCGCCAGAGCCGGGGCCGCTCCGCAGCCGCCGCTCGCAGAGAGCCGCTTGCCGCGGGATGGGATGCAACTTCTGGTGATTGGATCACAGGTAGGAAAGCTTCTTTTTTTTAATTGACGTTTCCTCTCTCTCACTCTGTCTCTTTTTTTTTTTTTTTTTTACTTCCCCTTCCTTTTTCTTGTTCTTTCAGTCTTTATTTTAGTCTTCTTTCCCCCCACCCTTTTCTTTCTCGCCTTCCACCCTCCTCCCCTTCCTCGCCGCACCTACAGTTTCATCTGCTGCTGTCATAGGAAAGCTCCCGCCAAGAAAATAATGTCCAAGAAACGAGCTTACGTTTTGCCTTCTGATAAAAGGAGCAGAGCAAAACACGGGGAAACTTTTGCTGAAAGGGTCCATCACAGTGCGGTCATCGGGGGCTGGGAGCGAGGGAGAGAAGGCAGAGCCCCAGCAGAGCTTTCCTCTGCTGAGTTACGGCTGTGATACTCATCCCGGAACCGAGGCTAAATGGTACAGCCGGGAAGGAGAGACGCGGTAACCTGATTTAGGGAAATCTTTGTATTTACCAAGCTCTCCTCAAGTTGTATGGTGTTTTTTTCCTTTTTTTTTTTTTTTTTTTTTTTTTAATAACGTAAATGCTGCGTTCCGACACAGGGACATTTCCCGGGCTACCCTTCCCAAATCCCACTGTGACTTGTTTGCCGGTGACTCCTGCAAAACGTCCTCGGCAGCTGGAAGGCAGCCTACCCTGGGTGCGGGAGGGCAGAAACGGAGCCGAGGCATCCCTGCCCTTGCCGGGGGCAATAGAAGAAGGAGGCTTCTTCCGTGCCAGCGCGGTTCCTTGCCCCCAGGACTCCCCCTGGGGACCGTGCACCTGTTAAGGGTCAGCGACCATCCCCGTGGCCTCAGGTCTCTGGGAGGGGGAGCGCGGACGTGGGGTGCCGCCAGAGGTGGGGAAGGCAGAGGGTTTCCCCGGTTCCGACCTCGCTTCTCTGGGTCGGTGCCCCTGGGGTCCGGTCCCCAGTGAGTCCGGGGAAGGCGGTGAGGATGCTCCAGGGCCGGGCTCAACGCTAGCCACTACCACGGCCCAACTGATCTCCTGGGAGGGCTGAGCCGGTCCCGGCTGCTCCTCCGGGCTCCCTCTGCTCCGTGCCGCCGCCACGGGGTGACTGCGGCCGGGAGGAGCGAGCCTCGAGAGGGAGCTGCTCAGGCAGCGGGAACAAAAATGCCCCCAGGACTGCCCTGGGAACCGTGATCCCGGTCCCCAGTCGTCCCCCTGCCCCAAAGTCCAGCCATTTCCGGGGCTCTGGAGGGCCAAAGTGCTTCCACGGGCTGCTGACCTGCCCCACCGGAGAGTTTCTCCCAAGGGCTCCTTCACTCTCCGTGGGGAGGCGGCCGCTCACCCGGGGTCCTGCAGAGCCACCAGGCGTGTAGGTCCTTTCCAGGCGCCTCGGGGTCATCCTTCCATCCCTTCTGTGGAGAATGAAGAAGGGACTCTCCCCACACTCCAGAAAAGCTCTTTTTATCCACCTTTTTTTCACGTGCTTAAAGTTCCTTTAGGCAATGTCTTTTTTCTTCAACTGGATCAGGAGGATGGGGAGAGGGGTATTTCTTGATGCAAATTCAGCCAGAGAAGTATGTCTCCCCACTTATGTGTCAACTAGTGTGTTTGCACTTCTTCCCTTTGCATAAGAGGAAAAAGTGAGGGGGAATAAAAAAGAGGGGCTGACCTTTGCTTGACAGTGAGTTTTAAGCTTTTTTTTTAAAAAAAGAGATTGTCAATGAGGAAGGTTAATAGGCGGGATTAGGAGTAGGCACTCTGTCTGCTTTTATGGTATTGCATTGCCTGCAATCTCAGCTCTGTCTAAATACATGCCAGCCTCAGTTACATAGTTTATGACACCAGCCATTTTCAATGACTCCTCTATAAACCGTGTTATGCTGCACAGAGTCTGCTCTCTCTCCTTTAGTCTCTTTTTGATTATAACTTTGGTTGAGCTTCTCCTTTGCAGGACCTCAGGATTGCAAAAGCAGCCCTGTTTGCTTTTGCATCCGGAGAGTGAGAAGACATACCATAGGTTTGCCAACTTGTCGAGCCTGCATCCTGCTGAGCTGCCCTCTCTGTGACAGCTCAAAGTGCTCAGTGATTTCTGCATTGTAGTCCACCAGGGAAAAGGGTTTAGTTCACGGGAAGGTGATCTGGGCTTGTCTCATTTCAGTTGTTTTGGAGGGAGAGTGAAATTATAGAAAGAAAAGGTCACAGTCTTCTATCCAAAACCAAGATCTTAGGAAATAACACAGACCCACTTGTAACTCTGAACTTGGCGAGAGCTTTGGGAGGTCTGAACCGCCCATGGTCAGGAGTGTCCTGAGGAGATGGAAGGGGTGGCAGTCGCGCTGTTCCATGTCACTGCCTCAGAAGGAGGCCAAGTTGCAGAAGGGGGCAAACCAACCACCGCTGAATAACTGCATCTGTGAATGAAAGTGTGTTTTGTTTTTTTGTTTGTTTTTGCCTGCATGCACCACTGTCATTCAGTTTTTTTCCACCTCTGAGCTGAGTGTCTGTGCTTGTTTCATGGCTCTCAGTTGCTCCACATGCTTGGACCTTTCACTCATCAGATCTCTAATTCAATAGTCTTGTGAGGTGATCTACTGTGAAATCCCCCACTGTTGTCAGTATAGTCCCAGATAATTACTCTGCCCCATTTTGCTTCTGTAACCCACTCACCTATTCACCCAAGCTTCCTCTGCTCCAGTAATATCATGACCTACATGCAAAAGAGTTATGTTCTGGTCCCGTTTCCATAGCAATGCAGCATGGGAAATGCACACAAACCAGTAATAATGAAGTAGATTCCCTTCCTCTGAAATAAAAACCTCTTTAAAAGTTGAGTGCAATTTGAAGGAAAGTAGGGATCTGCAGAGAGTTGGATTTCCAGTTCAAAGCCCAGATTTCTGCGCCCTCTAGTGCTAGAGGCAGGCAAAGGAGAGCATCCCCGGCCACGGGGGATGTGAAGCATGGTAAAAAATTACAGAGGATAGAGAAAAAGAAATGATACAAAATAAGGGCATTTCACACAGTGTCTATTTCCAGCCTTCTATTCCATCTTCAAAATCCCAAGCTGCAAAAAAAAGGCAGGTTGGGGTTCAGCCAACCCTGGTTCTTGTCATGCTCAGCCTAACATTGAAGGTTCCATGGAGAGAGTTAAACTACAGAGGATTTGATAGGAAGAAATTAGAGCCAGAAGCACTGATTCACATATTTTGGACTATTCTGAGTTTGATCTTCACAGCTTGCAGCAACTTGCAGCTAATGGTTGGAGATCTGAAGGCATGGAAAAGGATTACTGAATTGTGAAAGTGCTGCCCTGACCCTTGTATGGGCTCTTTGGATAGGTGGATGAGTGAGTAACAGTAATCAGTCTAAGAAAAGCTGAAGGGGCTTAAATCCTGCTCATATGAATGACAGGGATAACTTTTTCACAAATGCTTGTAGCCTTAAAAATGCTTACATTGGATGGTAGCATTTCAAGCCCTGTTAAATCTGAGCCTGGATTCCCTTCTCTAGGAACCAAGCTGCACAGAGGACTAAGCACAGAGAACTACCAAAAAAGCTGTCACTAAATGAGACAATTAGCACCCTCCACATCTATCTTCACCAGTTCCTATGTTTTGACAGTGTTCAGTTTTGCCAGGATCTCCATAGCATTTCCTGAGTTCAATCTGCCCAAGATAAGATGGGAGTTATCTACTTGCCTGTCCTTGTCCGACCAGCTGAACGCCAATCTCTTGTGCCTAGGAGGTTGCATTCCCATTCCATACTAAACAGAATGAGGATTGCTTACTCACTTATCTCACTGACTTTCTACATCTCCCTAAACAAACATGCAGAATTAAAAGATGAGGGCATCCCTGAAATTGTATTAAAAGGCTGCATCCTTCTCCCATGGCCCCAGAGCTTGTTTCCACTTAAATGCTTTTAGGCTGCTGAGCTGCTGATTTTTTTAACTTTAAAGCTATATCATTACCTGTATCTAACGCTGTCGAATCCCTGTGCAGAAAGATATGTATCAGCAGATGTTTCAAAGAGACATCTCCATATAACACAATTTTAAGTCCCAAGAGGATGGGACAGAGTGAAGGGAGTTTTATCTCATTTCTATCAAGCACTTCCTAAAGAATGCTTGTCATTGAAACTTAAATACACAGTGGGATTTCAGTAGTCCATGTGCTTCGTGTATTCATTTTTAAGAAAATGATAATGACAGAATGAAGCGTATCATCACTTCAGGCCAGCTAGTTAGCTGAGAGCCTTCTGCCTCTTTTCCTTTTGACAAGATGCTCCTTGGATCCTGGGCTTTCCAGCATCTTCTTTGACTCCCTTGTTTGGCTCCTTGGGCTAGATTCATGTTTGTACTCTTGCAAATCGAAGGTGACTGCTTTAGCTTTTATTACTTCTGTTTTACTCTAGTGCAATGGAGCTCAGGATTTAACTTTCATAGAAACATAGTAAGTGTTGTAATTAGAATATGCCAATGTTTTGACAGCTGTTCAGGGAATGGCTCTAAGTCGTCAGACTCTGCTGAAAGGAAAATACAGTGTGATAATGGACACTGGGAATAGGGTGAAGCACCTCTGAAAATATTGGCGATCTCTATATCTCTAATATAATCCACAACCCAGAGGGGTGAGAATTTATGTAAACCATCATCTACCAATGTTTTCCTCTCCCTTTTAAAAAGCAGTGGATAACTAATGTCTCTGGATCAGGATTCCTAGGTAGTGTGAACATAAAAAGCTATTTTGCTGTGATCTGCAAACTATGAAGATCAGAGTCTTCATTTTTAGAATCCATTCCAGCCTGGAAGAGAAAAACATAGCACAATTTGTCCATAAGAAATGAGTTTCTGTCGCAGTCAGCAGTTGCATTTTCATAGTTACCCGAGAAATTTTCTCTTAGCACTGCAACACTAAATAGGCTGAAGTCTATTTTATACTCATCTATCTCATATTTAGTCAATTAGAAACTATAGAGGTCATATATTGAAAATGATTCACAAATTTGTTCATGAATAATGGCTACAAGCTCATTCCACTACGATTTCTGAGGTCATTTTGTGCAAGCTGGTAACCAATGATTTATTCATGAAAATATTCATACATCTCAAAAGTTTCATGAACATTAGCATGAATAATTAATGGAAATTGTGTTATTTGTTATCATTACTCATTTTTGTTCTATTCAAAAAGGCATCAGTCATTCAGTTAAAGAGCATTAGAACATAAACATTGCAGTGTTGGATCAGGTAGGTGTTTTGTCTTGTCCAGTACTATGTCTCTATCAGTGCCCTTTACCATACGTTTCAGAGGAAGGTGCGGAAAATGCCATCCTAGATAAAGTTGCTGTCCTTAAGTTAAATGCTTTCTTAATACCTACCAATTTGTGGTTGCTTTCTGCTCAGAAACCACTTCCAAATGAAAACTGATACCCGCATTCCTCATCAAATGGAAATCTCTACTAGTTCTAGACAAACTGCAGATATTCTCGCCAGACAGATAAACAGCTAATACAGTTTTACCTCCCAGTAAACTTGCTACCTCAGTGATAGCATGCAGGAGTGAGTTCAGTAGGTTAATTACACACTTTCTCAGGAAAATCACACTCTAAATAAATTTTGATCTATTTAAATTAATTGTCCTTCAGTGTTATCATTATCTCTCCGCTATGCAAAGTGAAAATGCCAATAGGAGAACCCGGTTCATTGTTTAAGTGCCATTAATTTTCCCAACCATGAACCTTCTAGTTCTTTTCTTCTCTCACTTAGACAATTCCAAGCTTCCCAGTCACTTTCCATGTCTTAAAACTACAAATTCTTTCCAACTCCTCTTTTGGCAATGGATTAGCCAACGTGGGCACTATTTTCCAGATGAGGACTATACACTCACACAGTTTTCATATTGGCATTTTTAACGTCATTTGTTTTCATTTGTTGGCTTTTTGACTGCTGCTGCGATTAAACAGATTTTGTTAATGAGTTGTTCACAGTTTTGTCAAGATCCTTCCTTAAGTGATCAGAAAGTTTCCTAGTGTTTTATTCCACCCATATTTCTTCTGAATCAGCCAATGCTTATTTCCATTTGCTATCAGAAGGCACATGCTCACCCAGCTTAATTGGCGTACTCTGAAATGCTTCAGCCCTTACTTTTTCTAACTGCAACAATTTCAGTAAAGATTATATATTTGGTACAGAATCATGAACAGTCCAGCTACTATAATCTTTTGCAGTGAAAAATTATAATTCATATGTAATTTCTCCTTTCTCTCTCCTAGATTGTTTCTAAACAATTTTGTCAGTTGTTTCAATCAACTACTAATTTTGTAATGGCTTAATTCTTCAAAGAAATTTCTCAAATAATTTAAGAAGATATATATTCACACATATATGTATTTATTAGGTTATACTTCTTGGTCTGTTTGCTTGATATTTCAAAGAATGTACAGAAGATACAGCATTTTATTGGAAATAAACTGATATTTTCCTCTCCTGTAGGTAATTCCAGTTTTTATTAGTTTCAGTAAATATATCTGAAATTGAAATAAGACTTTTCATTGTGTAATACCTAAGATCTCTTGTCCTGAAGATAGGTATGCTAGTTGTTACACTTCAGTCCCTCTGTAGCATATCTTACTTCAATGACAGCTTGCGCATTTTTCCTATCAGCTCATCCACTCCATTTTCAAATGCCTTCCAAACCTTTACATATATAACCATGAGATCCTTGTGGCGTGCTGCTGTTTAGTTTATCAGTTTGTTCCCCTTTCAACATTTCACATTCTGACGGCTCACGTCCTTTCTTGTCTTGAAAAAAAAAATAGGTCCAGTGTGCACATTTGCACAGCATTGTTCATATGGAAGCTTATCCCAACAGATCATTCAGAAATTTTGTAATGTCTTTTTGACCATTATTTTTTCCCACTGCCTCCTGAATGTCCAATAGATCCCACTGGCTCCCTCCCAAACTCAGTGAATTTAAGATCCTTCAGAAATGTCCTGCAGTTTCCCCCCTCCACCAACTCTTGTCAATGCATCCTCTTCACTTACAGCTGACATTTTGTTCATTTTTCATTATAATTTCTCTCTCTCTTAGCCAGGGACTCTACTAGAGCTGAAGTAAAGCTTTTTGCTTGGCTCAAAAAACATCTTGGATCTAAACATTTCACAAAAACATTTTTTTCCCTCTCTTGTCTTTCAGTTTGCTTTCTGCATGACTTCCTCAAATCAGAAACTGGTTGTTAATATCTCTGTTGATTTGAATCTATTGATTTTACTTTTCCTTACTCTTCTTTTGTCTTTTTCTTTTCTATTTTGTTTTTGCCTTCAGTGCTCTTTTAAGCCATTCACTAATCATTATCAATTTTAATGTCATTCTTAATGTACTAATTAGTTTATTACTATTTTGTGGCATGACTGTATCATTTCTTCAGCTACTTAAGACTAAGCTGAGAATATTTACTATTATGTATTCCTGTTACTCTAGAAATCACCTATAGGGTTGTTTTTTTTTTCCTAATCTATTTGTAGCAATTGGCGTACCAAAGTACAAGTGAGTGAAGTCATGCATGATTACTACTTTATTGGACTTAGTTGCCCTTTTGGTTTTTGTCCATACACATCACAGACATTTCCTGGAGAAAGTGTGATAATTCCTTGTGCAGGCATCAGAATTTAATCAAAAAAGGATATTTCTGAATTTAATCAAAAAAGGAAATTTTAAGTATAGCACACTGGACTGAGACCAAGTACATCACCAACCATCTGCCTGAACTTTGACAAGTTCCTATGGTCTGACA
The DNA here is from genome assembly GCF_002078875.1 of Numida meleagris. Classification (NCBI taxonomy): domain Eukaryota; kingdom Metazoa; phylum Chordata; class Aves; order Galliformes; family Numididae; genus Numida; species Numida meleagris. Next base: position 58,671,655 of record NC_034409.1, on the reverse strand, counting down.
CAAAGCCTGCTTGAGTCAGAGATCAACTCTTACTTTGTGTAGGCTTTGTCTCAGCTTCCTGAAGTGGGGAAAATAGGTCTCACTGGTCTCATGACAGTGTTGTGAGGATTCATTTGCTGCAGTCAGGTATTGAGGTTAGGCTGTGGTACCGATAGATGAAAATTGGAGGAGACACACAGCATCCACATTCTTAGCGCTGAGGTATTAGAAAACTGATTACCCAAAAAGTTTCTTGTCAGAACAGAGGACGAAATAAAATGTTGAGAATCTCTACAATAAAAACATCCTGAAGACCCTAATTTCTCCAGATCTTGGTGAGAAGCAAAAGGAAAAAACAACTTACAAGTTCAATTTTATGGTTGTATTTGTGGGAGAGAATGGGAAGAGAGAGAGAGAGAGAAAAAAAGAGAGACTGAAGGATCTGGGCTAGGGGTTTTTGCTCAGTTTTGAGTGTTTTCAACATAGCTGGTGTTAGTAGGGGTAAAATTGATGAAGTAAAGCTAACAATGCAATTATCTCATTTGGATCACATAATACAACAGAGTTGATCACTAAAGTAATGTGGACCTGCTTGTTCTCCTTATACCCCTTAGCCCAACATGCATTTCTGACTTTGACACAGAACAAACGAACTGAGCAATGTATACGCATGGACAGAGAGGTTACTCTTTTCTCCTCCACCATTATTACTTAAGGTCCTTGAGAACTTTCATGACTGTGATAGATTAAGAGCAGTTCTACACACTTCAATTCATGCCTAGGCCATATTATGTATTAAAAAAGTTTGCCTCATACTCTCACTTTTCTATATTTCTAGCAGCATTCTGCCATAGTAGGCAATCCAATTTGCTCCATTTTATGTACAATATGGCATGACCGTGAATTAATAATGTGTGAATTCCACACATTAATTATGTGTGGAAGATGAGGTCTGGTGCTAGGAAACTCAGAGAGGGTCTTGGTTTGGAGTAAGCATATGGACAATATGACCCTGACTTAAGTATGGAACTGTTCAACATGAATGATGGGGGTGTTACCTGTCCATAAATTCAGGGCTGTCAACAATTAATTCAAACACCTCAGCAGAGACTTGGGAAAGTTTTTGTTACTAGATAAGGACATTGGAGCCTAAAAAGCAGAGACTGGGGAGCCACCTCGAGCACTGCGTTCAGTTTTGGGCACCTCGGTACAGAAAGGACATTGAGGTGCTGGAGCAGGTCCAACGAAAGGCAACAAGGCTTGTGAACGGCTTTGAGAATATGCCCTAGGAGGAGTGATTGAAGGTATTGGGGCTGTTTAGTCTGGGGAAGAGGAGGCTGAGGGGTGACCTTATTGCTCTCTTCAAATACCTGAAAGGTGATTGCAGTGAGAGCGGGGCTGGTCTCTTCTCACTGGTGACAGGTGACAGGACAAGGGGAAATGGCCTCAAGTTGCACCAGGGGAGGTTTAGGTTGGATATCAGGAAAAACTTCTTTACAGAAAGGGTTCTTAAGCACTGGAACAGGCTCCCCAGGGAGGTGGTTGAGTCACCATCCCTGAATATGTGTAAAAACTGTTTGGATGTGGTGCACAAGTACATGATTTAGCAGTGAGTTGTTAGAGTTAGGGTAGCATGGTCAAGTTGCAGTTGGACTTGATGATCTTGAAGGTCTTTTCCAACCTGAGAAATTCTATGATTCTGTGATTCTGTGACTAAACACTCCACCAGCTTTGAGCTGGTAAACCGTACCCTGTGAGGACTGATAATAGATACCATTACAAAGTGCCAGTTAAAAACTCAGTCAACAGTCATATTCTTTGCAAATAAGTTTTGGACCATATATGGGACCTGGCTTATTTAACACATGACCTTTTGCCTGGTTACAACCACCAAAGATCCCTCACCAGAACCCCAAATCAACACAGCACATGTGTATATGAAATCGTAATATCTACAGCAGTTCTAGGGATAGGCAGGCACTTCATCACTGGCAGGCTTTCAATCTCAGGTGTGCATGCTGGGAGGGAGAGATCCCCCACGCACCCATCACTGCAATAAAGTAATGTCAGCTTTCTAACCTGCCATTCATGTTGGCGAGTTTTATTCCCAAAATTTGGTGGCAAGGGAATATTAGATTTTAGGAGAGGGGGCTAGCAATGAGATACCTTCTCTGCTATTTGCTTTTCTGTGCATGAGACTAAGCTGAAAAGTGATCTCCTGATTTGTTGCTGGCATCTTTCACCCACACTAATTTCACTTTTCTAACAGTGAATTCTCAGCTGATGAAAGCTGTCAGAATATGAGTGACATGAAGAGAGACCATCACCAAACAAAGTGCTATATTTAACCTGGCAATGCCACAACTACTCGTATTTGACCTTGAGCCCTATCAGTGAAGATATGAACAGGGCATACGGATTCTAAAGTTTCTTCCTTTAACCAAACATTAAAGGCTCTTAAATATAAGGAAAAGCAGAGAACGAGGAGGGTAACACTAGTTACCCTTCTGCTTTTGACATTTATGATAGCCAGTACACTTAGCTGCCACTAGAAGGAAAGAACATATGAAGGGCTCACTGCTAAATTCTCATTAAAAATGTCTGTTTGATGTCTGCAAGCCATTTTCACAATCTTATCCACTGGGAGTAAATGTAGAGATCTTTACTGAAAGATTTTGACATCAGAAACAGTTCCCTGCAAGGAATATCTCAGTGTTGTTATTCATTTTGCAATGCAATTCAGTGAAGTGAAAAAAAAAAAAGCCCATATATATATACACAATTAGAAAGAAGCAGGAAAGCAAAAAGAACAAAGATGAAGAAAACCATTTGGCCTTTTTGACTGAAGCAAGCTTGTAACTTTCCCTCTTTCTTTAGCATGGGGACTCTATATTGCTTTCTTTGGAGCACAAGGAAATGCAAAATATCTGCCTTCTTTTGAATGGCAAATTTGACAATAAATAGTCCACATTATTTTCTTTATAGCCTCTTCTACAATTGTATTGGGGAGTGTGAATGACACATAACAAAAGAGAGGAGGAGCAATTTTGTTGTTACATCTCTTGGGCAATGGTGACAATGCTGAATTCCTAGCTTCACTGCAGATTGCTCATGTGGCCATGGACAAAACCAGCAACATCCTGTGCCCCAGATTCTCAGGTGGAAATTGTATAAAATAACATCTTAATTCTCCCATGCTTTGTCTGCCCTTCTTTTTGGTTTGGCAGCACTTATGTAACAGAATGCATTGAGGAACTTTACCCAAATCTGAGCATCCATTGAAAGAATTTAATGATATCTCCTCCTTCAAACATTTAGTTTCTTCTCATCACTTATAACAGTCATAAGATTATAACACAGATCTAGTATTTCTCTTCCGTGGATAGCAAGATCCTTTCCATTCACACCTGGGGGTCCTTGGTACAAGTAGCTACACGTGGAATACCTCTCTGCACCCTCCCTCCAGAGTGCATACATAAAAGATCACTTTAAAGTCTGAGAAGAATTCTGTCCATGGTACTGTCACAGGGGTACAGAGGAACTCGGTAAGATACACAGGAGGGTGATAAAGATGGTGAGAATTGCTAGCCTTCAAAGAGGAGATGTTCAGTAGGCTAGGACTCGTCACCCTAGAAATAATGTGACTAATGAGAAACACATGTAGGTCTAAGCATCTGTGAAAGAAATGGAGAAGATGAATAAAGGACTATTTAAGCTCTTTTACAGTACATGACCCAGAGCTCTCTGGTGGATATTAATAGGTATGAGTTTAAAAATCAGTGTGCTTGAGCTGTGGTGTTTTTTGTCCTATCTTATTTTACTGATTCCAAAAGTATAATTGAGTAAAAAAATAGTAAAACTGGACAGAATACTGAAAAAAAACCCACCTACATTATCAATAGCTTTGAGATGCAAATAAACCCACAGGATCACCAATTGTTTCAACGTAATAAAAGTATGCTGTAGTGGTTCCACTATATGCCTTTTCCTTTCACTTGTCCTTTGCTGCTGGCCACTTTTGAGAGAGGACAGCAAGAAAGATGGCTTAGTGACAGCTGCTCTTGCATTCAAAGAATCACTTCAAGTTTTCAGGGTAGATGTCTCCATCAGCCAGCGTTCTAATTGTTTTACTTGCGTTTCTCACTAGAAATTTATTGCCTTTCTTGGCTAGGTACTTATCAAAACAGACACAAGACACATTGAAGATTAGTTTAATTAACCCCTGGATCCCTAGAAATACCTCTTACAAATAAATTCAAAGACTTTTCTATTTGTCCATTGTAACATTTGGAGAATTTTAATATACATGCGGTTTCCAGGCAGATCTGAATGCTAGTTACAGAATGTGCTTTCCTACCCCACTGTCTGTAACTCTGATATAACAGACTGAGATCAATTTTTTGCAGACTCAATTCTTTCAGCTTAATGTCTCTGTGTTCCCTTTACACGCATTGCCTTTATAGGGGAACAGTGGGTTAGCAAAGGGAAAATGTGTTACAGCTCTGCTAATAATCTCTCTTCTCAACCACTTTTCTGTTTCCAGTAAGTAATCTGGAACAAACAGCATTCACACAGCAAAAATTATAAAGGAAGTGATAAGCATAGAGACTTTTGCATCCCTTTAAACATAATAGGAGAATGTCTCCTTCGGCAGTTGCATGCATTTAGTTTTTTCACTTCATTGGAGAAGAGGTAATGCTTCTCAAATGCTAAAAGAGAAATTATTTCTCCCTGTTATTTTTCACTTGAAAGATCCAAAATCAGCCTTCTCAAAACTCTACATTATTTTGTGTGCTGTATCAACATTTAGACAATAGTTTTTTAATGAGTGAGTCCAAAAAAAAAAAAAAAAAACCCACAAAGATCACAGAATAGAAAATTAAGGCTATGATGAAGGAGGAAATTCCTGAAGACGATCTCTCCTTTATTAATATCTTTTATATCTGAAAACAATGGGTTAGGGATTCATTGCAAAACTCTCTAGGTTAGAGTTTTGTAAATATGGTCATGATCCTGTGGGAATTAAAACATTGCTCTTTCACCTATATGGGATTGCTCCATACTGCAACTAAGTGCCAATTTAAAGGCATGAAATTAAAGGTGAGCTGAACAGATTTGAAATGGGCAGAGAAGCCAAGATTTCTGTTTATTAAGAAACCCACACAACAGCAGGGTTAAAATCAGATTTCCAAGCTCATAATAGCTTAGGCCCCCACATCTGTCACCGAACAACAGTAAAAATTATTTCTGTGTGCTTTACTAGCTTAAAAATCAAGCTGTTACTGTGTAGTTTTGGCTATAGCTTTAGAAATCCAAGTTTAGGTACAATATTTTTAACTTTAAGCCAAAATCTTTAACAAGCAAAACAAAATAAATCTCTTAAGAAAAGTGTGGGCTTGGTTCCATTCTGGAACTGAATTTATTTCCTTGCTGCCCACAAGACTATAAAATACTGTAGCTCTGCTTGGACTGTGCTTCAAAGCTGTTTTATATACATAGAGATGATTGAAAAACACTGAAGGCAAAGGAGAGCCGGGCCCACACCACACAAATTAGTAATGCATTTTATTCTGGAGGAAGATTTTGTGAGTTTCAGAAACTCGTGGGCAACTTTATAGGTAGAAAATATATAGCACTATGGCAGGCTCTTGTGAGTTGGAATTTTTGCTCTGGATTAATATTTCAGTGGCATTTTCTACATCATTCTGAAAAAAAAAAAAAAAACCAAGGGAAAGAAGCTAGGTGTGGGGATATACATCCTTCTTTTTCCAGGCCTGGGTGGGGAAAACAGTGTTACTAGCAATTTAACAATACTAAGCAACATTTCATGTCTGAAAGTTATCTATTTCCATAATCTATCACCCAATCTGATCTTTTTTATTTTTCCTGACCCATTTCAGTTTGGTGATTTCCTCAACATACTTGTCGATAAGTTTATAAATCTAATCAATAATGTAAACCAATGTAAAATGCAGGTGAGAGTATGAGAAATTCCCTCATAGTACAGCTAGTTTGCACAAGCGATGCTGAGATAGTTTTTTTTGCAGATTTATTTGTGGAGTCCATTGATGATGGCCTTCATTACCTCTAGCGTAAAAATTTGGATGAAAAGTAAATGGAGGAAAAAGAAAGGAAACAGAAGGGAAAAAGGAAGGGAGAGCTTACCTTCCTGTGGTGGCCAAGTTTCTCTGCAGATCAGCAAACAAGACCAGCTGAAGATGTATTGATTCTGTGCTAAGAATGATAGGAAAGCACATACCTACAGCACAACAACAAAAGAGAAACACATTTCCTGATTTTTTTTATATGTTTTAGATGCTGTGTTAAGTTTGACAGTGGGGGAGTACTAGATATTCCTGATTGCATGTTCAGTGATGGTAGATAGAACAACCACAAAAACTTATTCACCCCTTTCCCTCACAGGAAAAGGTGGCTGTTGTTGGGATTGCTTACTAACCCTATGACAATGTTGTTAACACAGGAATGAAAACAAAGAGGAAAACACATAAATATTCCCCTGTGTTTGTTGCTATAGTTGTTGGTTTCTTTTTGTTAAATTATTGTATGTTTATTTCACAACAAGAGCTCAGTACCAATGTTCAATGTATTGCATCTTACTGCTTCAGAAACCAAGAAAAAACTAAAAGCGCAACATCCAGAAAGGAAGATATTTTTGTATCTGATCACACAGACAGAAAACAGATAATAATAAAATCAAGATGAATCATTTTTATTATTTTGAAGGTCCATTGGGACTTCTGTGATAGGAATTGCACCAATTTATTCATTTTTGTTGCATTTGCAAGCATTTTATCCCTTCAGCCCACTGCACTCTGCCACTAAGCTAGTTCCTGCAGTGCAACATTAAGAAATAATTACTACTCTTTACTATGTAATGATTAGTTATTGCACAGGCCACATAGAAGACTTCTGCAGTCGTCATGCCAACTCTCCTGCATTCTGGTTTAACTCAATCTACTCTGCTGCAATGATCAGCCATAGGCACGTGTAGGGCAGACATTCAGAATGTGCACATTCCACTCTAATTTCACTACATTATGGATACTAAAAAAGTACATAGCTTCATCTTGTGCATGCAAGCAAAAGCAATTCAAAGACTGTTATCTTTTGCTCAACCCAAACTTCCCTGCCATGATCTGAGAGGATTAACATGCATACTGAGTGCAGATCTCCTGTTGTTCTGCAGTGAACCCCTCTGGGTGCTTAAAGTGCAGCCTCAGGAGTCTAATCCTGTCCTTGTCAGCCAGCAACACATTTCCTCTCATAGCAGGGCCAGGCAAGCTGGGTCTTGATGGGTGTTCAGGAGAGATACATGAAAGGAGGGATAAGAGAAGTGTTAAAACAAGACAGCTTCTCATCAGGAACCCATCTGCACTCGGTTGTGCCAGTATGATCATAGAATCATAGAATCCTTAGAGTTGTAAGGGACCTTTAGAGATCACCTAGTCCAACTCCCCTGCAATGAACAGAGACACCACAGCTAGATCAGGGTGCTCAGAGCCTGGTCCATTCTGGCCTTGAAAGTCTCCAGGGACAAGGCATCAACCACATCTCTGGGCAACCTGTTCCTGTGCCTCACCACCCTCGCTGTAAAAGACTTTTTCCCTATATCTAATCTAAATCCACCCTTTTTAAGCTTGAAACCATTTCCCCCTGTTCTATCACAATAGACCCTGCTAAAGAGCCTGTTCCCTTCTTTCCTGTAGCTCCCCTTTAGATACTGAAATGTCACTATCAGGTCACCTCACAGACTTCTTATCTCCAGGCTGAACAGCCCCAGCTCTCTCAGCCTGTCCTCATATGGGAGGTGTTCCATTCCTTGGATTATTTTTGAGGCCCTCCTCTGGACACACTCCAACAGGTCTATGTCTCTTCTGTACTGAAGACTCCACATCTGGATGCAGTACTCCAGGTGAGGACTCACCAGTGCAAAGTAGAGGGGCAGGATCACCTCCCTTGCTCTGCTGGCCATGCTTCTTTTGATGCAGACCAGGATACAGTTGGCATTCTGGGCTGCAAGGGCACACTGCTGGCACATGTCAAGCTTGCCACTCACCAGTACCCCCAGGTCTTTTTCACCAGGGCTGTGCTCAATTTTTTCATCCTCCAGTTTGTGCTGGTAGTGGATGCTGCCTCAACACAGGTGCAAGACCTTGCACTTGGATTTGTTGAACCTCATGACGTTCATGTGGGCCCACTGCTCAAGCCTGTCCAAAGTTTCTCTCCAGTGCTGTTGCTGACATGGTCCCAGCCTGACTGCCAGTCCTTTGTTGGGTAGAACTGCTTAGCTAGACAGTGAGAACACCTCTGATTTCGCTTTAAGGTGGAGGGGAAAGGAAGAAGTGAGAGCTTGTGCTCCAAGGTGAATTGCACAGTGAGGAAAACCAGAGCAGGCCTTTACTTAAATGAGCACTTTCTAAGAAAATTTACAAAATAATGACATAGTTGTTTATGTTCTTATAGGAAATGATGTATATGCTATCCCAGTTTTAGTTTCAGTCCTCAAGTCCTACATGATGGAGGGTGCAAGTCCAGACCTTCTATAATTAACTCAGCTCATGAATATCAGGCATCTGATATAATACTATTATGGTTTAACCCCAACAAGCAGCTAGGGACCTCACAGTCACATGCTCATTCTCTCCAGGTGGGATAGGGAAAAGAATCAGAAATGCAAAAGTGGGAGAATACTTGTGTTGAGATAGTCAGTTTACTGGTAAATGAAAAGCTCTGCATGCAAACAAATCATAACAAGGGATTCATTTGCTGCTTTCCACTGTCAGGCAGATGCCCATTCACTTCCAGGAAAGCAAGGCCCATTGCACTTAGAGGTATTCTTGGCAACACAAACACTATCACATCGAATGCCCTCCCTTCCTCCTTCTTTACACAAGTTTTTATTTTTATCTTTTTCCTTGGCTCTACGTAAGCACTGCCCTGCAATAGCTAAATTATTTGTATGTTATCACCTGTATTTTCATAAAAAAATCCAAAGCACAGCATCACATGAGCCCCTATAAGAAGCATTAACTCTATCCCAGCCAAAACCATGACAAATAACTATATGTAATATATATATACTTTTTTTTTTCTTTTGGTACTTATTGTTGCAATTACTACCTACAGCCCTATAAGGAGAAAAGAAAAAAAGTCTCTAAAAAGCCTCACATTTTCCACATCAGAGAAGATCACGTCATGCAAATGATCATACTATTATTCATATATAATTCATTATGGTGTCTGACACACAGTGAGGAATGAAGGGCTTAAATGGAGAAATAGTCTGAAAATCAAATCACTTTTCTAAGAATTTCTTCAAAGAACATATTTTACCAATGTTGTTCCACGTTTTCATTTTTATTTTAAATAATCTAACACTTCTGTAATTAATATCTAACTGAAGAGAGCAGTATTTTTTTTCTGAAAATAAGTAAACTCATGTGAGACAGTGAGAAAAGGACAGGGAGAAGAGAGAAGGAAGTTTGTATCTTAAGATATCTTTCTTGTATTTCAATCTTTTTTTAAATTTTCATCTCCATTCAGAATGAACCTGAAAACAGAGTATTCTTCATTCAGGTTCTTTCTTTCTTTCTTACTGCTCTCTCTTCCATGCACCTTGTCCTTTCAGCATGAACTTCTCATCATTCTTTGAAAAGAGACAACCCAGAGAAATGGCACCATCTGTTGTTTAAATCTTTGAGTCAATGGCTTACGAGATTACCTGAAAATCCAAGTCACATTCAGAGGTGCTGTTTTGCTCCCCACCAGCCATTCTGGGGGCTGTGTCCCCACATCACTCACCTCTGCTGCTGTAAGTGCACCCTGCATGGCCCAGTTGCCTGAGCCAGGCAGAGCTGGGGAAATGCTGGTGATGCTGTGGGACGCGCACCAAGATCTGCTGCCAGCAGCCCTGCAGCACAACCCAACTAAGTCCTCATTCAGTGGTCCAAGTCTTGCAAATATGATCGACTGGAGTCCAGGCACAAGTCCACTCTCAACGCTGCTGGTGCCCAAATTTATACAGTGAAGAATAATGAGATCACAGTCATCTCTCACAGATGTCACAACCCCTTTGCCAGTGGCTTCCATCACCCTCCAACATGTAGTGACTTTCCTTTGTAATGGTGATGTATTTGGGAAAATAAAAATTGCACGTTTACTATCTCTACAATATTCTGTATTCTGTGAACTGTTTACACTTTCTGAAACTTAGAGAGACACTTTTTTGATTGTTCAGGTTTGGATGCATTACAGATTGGTGACAACCTCTATATCAGGCTTGCTTTTTATACCAAGTGCTCACAATGGATTGTTGTGAGCACAGCACAAGCTTTCGTACACAACCTTACTCCAGTTGATCTGCTTTAGCAGGATGTTGGACTAGACGATCTCCAGAGGTCCCTTCCAACCACTATATTTCTGTGATTCTTTGGATCTGTGGTGAAGAAATTTGTTTGCAAGTAACTAATTTGATCAAGTTTGCTATGATGGAATGTATGTCAAAATAAATGTTTTTTAAGGGGACATAATTGGTAGGCTTCTATGTGCAAAAATGGCAGTAAAGGATTGATTCCCATTAACCTGAAAGGTGGATGCATTTTTTTAACTTCAAAACAGCTATGTGAAGACAAGCTTTTCTGAGAACAGCCGTTCTGTCAGTCCTGAGTGATAGCTGGACACTGCTCCCATCAAATAGCTCATGGTCTCTTTTCAGATCACTGAAAAAAAAAGAAAAAAAGTATAAAACAATGCTGAACAATCTGTTAATTGTGAATAATTAGTCCAATGCATATTTTTCCCCTGTGTTTTGAATTGTCCATCTGCAAGTGTGCTAAACTTAGCAGTCTGATTAATAGATTGAATGATCATGTCAAGGTCAAGAGATTCTGTTAAGTATTTTGTGTTCAGCATTGAGAATTTAGTATTTTTTGCATGTGTTTACTTAACTCATGTGACATATCTTCCCACCTTTAATTTAATGATCAGGTACTTATAAGCAAAAGCCAAAGGTGCTCTAGATAATGGGACAGGCTGATAAGCTGGCCAGAAACTGGTCCCTTTTGCACTAGAAAAGGCATAACTGTGGCACAGTTGAGAGAACAGACATCAGACCAGAAAGTTCTTGGAGAAAGGAAAAAAGTAGAGTAATGGGCTCTTCAGCAGAGATTGTATTTATTGCCCCTTTTCCTAAATCAGATAATTACTACAAACCTCTGATGGTTCACTCCATATCTCAGCTTCTTCTTGATGATGTCTTGGAGCAGGATCTTTGGTTCAATTATCACTGTACATAATGTTGGTATGTTACAAAAGTTCAAGGCTAGAGAAGGTGCTATTTCACATCATGCACTTCTTTTTTTTAAAGAATAAATCAATTAAGGCAAGTGCAGGTCTAGGTTGTGGCTGTCTCTTGTGCAATAGTGGACAGTACTAGAAACTATTTTTGGAGATATTTTCACTGCTTACACCAGGACTGCCATCACATCAGATAGAAGCTGCTCCATGCTGACAGCAGGTTCAACCTTCTCCAGAAGTCCAACCCCATGTGCAATTCTAAGGCAATATGCCTGATCCCCAAACAGGCCTTGCTTCCCTAGGATTTTAGTTTCTGCCTCATGATTCCCTTCATGTAAGCATCTGTCTGCTCCATCACTCTGTTTCTTGAATGCTTTGGACCTGCAATGCGAGCAAAAGGGACTACAGTCTCATGGCATTTCTGCTGTTTTAGCATCACCTTTTACATGCACCTGCTGTCTCTTTGGCTCACTGGGGGCCAGATGCTACTGTTCTTTTATTCACATTGAATAGTACATATTATTGAAGAAATGTCCAGAAACATTTGCCAAATCAATTGCTATGTCCTGTGAGTGCAGGTCCTCAGATCTGGTACAAAACACTGACAGAATGAAGCAGAATCCAGTCCGAGCAAAGACTGATCAATCTTTTGTGATCTATCCAATCCATGTTTTTTAACACTTCTTCTCACAAACATAACATTTTTTCACATATGCTGAAAATACACGGCAGTACATTTGAAAGTGCTTGCAGGGAATATTTTACTCAGTGACTTTCCTGTTGTCAGGTGGAAGGTTATGGGCAGTTACTGAACTAAGTAACATTACACCTTTTTAAGAAGTGTTGGTCAGCCACATGGAAATAAGTATCACCTCCAGGTATACTAATTGTTACGCACTCTGTGATTAAAATTGCTGCTAGTATCTGTATTATGTGCCTGGCTTTATGCTAATTACCAAATCAGAGGTCACAGAGTTATCCTTCCACTTAAGATAAGACAGCTGATTAATGGGAAAAGTTCATGATTTTCCCTTGAAGTACGATATATAAATAATTATCGTATGTCAGCATGTATAATTACTACACTCATGGATAAAGGCATCAATGATCTCTGCCTTCTTGGAGATATGTGTTTTAAAAATGCCTCAGACTTACAAGCAAATGACCAAAAGGAGCATGGGAGGCACACGGAACACTACTGACCTGTAAACTGACAGAGGAGTGTCTCAGCTACCACAGTTAGGGAAATTCTAATTGAAGCAACATTTTAAATTGTCTATTCTTTATTTGGTGCACTTTGTTTGCAAAGCAGATATTATCAAAATTTATTTCTCTGTACCATAGAACATAAGGAAGAAAAAAATGCCTACTGTCCGGTCTCATGTTTATGCCGTATGGATCAGAGCCCAGATGTCCCAGCTCTAAATTCAGCACCATACTCTCTATACTGGACCATAGTTTTCCATGAAGATTTAATAATTAATAATGATTATTATTGGTAATAATAACAATTTATTAGTAATAATAGTAGTTGATGTCAGTCAGGACTGAAAGAGAAATATTATGTAGAATTGCAGTGCTACACAAGCTAAACTGTTACCTATTAGAACTGTTTAATCTCTGATATTATTCTTGTTACTCACCCTCATGTCTCTGTCTCAAATCCTTAGCTGACAGGATGCACAATAGCCAAAGCAGCATAAATCAAAGCCTTGAATCAGGGAAATTGGAAAAGATTGGAAGTGCCAGATCCTCAAGAGGGAAAAGAAAGAAACACGACTGTGGGACATCAGATGAGTGATTGTAGCTTCATTACGAGGGCCATTGTGTCATCAGAACAGGTTATTGCCTGTCACAGGCTGGTTTTATTTTCCAGATCCTGACTGATGCAGAGCTTGATCTGAAATAAGTACAACCTATCCACTTTCTTTATAAATCTCCTCACTGTACTTTCATTTAACATTTATAGGTCTTCACATTTTTCAAGTAAAATGTAATTTTATAGTTGTGGTATCTTTACTGTAAATCAGCAAGTGGAAGGTTGAGGGCTGCATAGGAACTCTTACTGACTCATATGGAGGTGGGAACAAATTCATGTGCTCCAAAAAGCAGGATAAACTCTAGTGGGGTCTTCCATGCAGTGAGCTCTCAAAGTAAACTGCTTCTTTATTCTGTCAGATTTTGGCATAATAAAAAATCATATGAGTGGTCCAAACACTGCAGTTCTGAAGTTTTAAAACTTATCTTTCATCAATTGACTTAGCAGTTAAAAAAAAATAGCTTTTTCCCAGCAATTCCCTAATATTCTTATTTTTTTCATAGCTGAAAGATTTCAACAGCATTTTGTTGTGAATTTCAGATTTCGAGAGAGGAGTAACAAAATACCTGGAGCAAAAAAGAGTTTAAAAAAAAGAAAAAAAGATGGTGGCTGCCTGGATGCCTGCTCTTTACTCTTTGTTTTGTAAAAGAGCAGATCTCCATGCTGCCTTCTTGGGGTTAAAAAAAAAAAAAAGGTAAAGTTATTTTTCATCTTAATACTTATGTGCAAAACAATATTTGATCTTCGTATTAGTAACTGTTATAATTGTTAGACCTGCCGCTTGTACAACTATCACAGTATACTTGTGCATCTTATTTAGAAGCTGCATTTGGTGACAACTGTAACATCATTTGTAGCAACGCTCACAACTTAGTCTGAAAGTTTGTTCTCCCTATGCTCTGAAAAGAATAAAATACTTCTGGTTATACTTTTTTAGTAGCTGTATTCTTTAAAGCAGCTTCAACATCCTTAGCCTGTAATACCATGGCTATTTTTCTCCTGCTGACAGTTTTTACCATAATTCTCACAAGAGTTCCATGAATGTCAGCAGGAGACCTGCAGGAGTTTGCTTAAGCACTTTGTTTAAGCAAGGACTGCAAAACTGGACACCTTACCTGGGAATGGAACTTCCTTTTATTAACAGTGACTTCCTCCAGATAGCAAGGGGATGACCCATTGCACCTCTGTGGAGGAAGGCTGCAAATGACATGGCACAAAAATGTGTAGAAAATGCATAATCTAAGTGTACATACGTAAACATGAGAAAATCAGCTAGTATTTCGTATCAGTCCACTGAAAAGATTGGTAATGAACAGACAAGCTAGATTAGTTACATATTGCTGCAATGGCACTGTGGTTAAAAGAGCTCTACTGGCTTGCACTGATGCTGAACTTTTGTCCTCTGGCTGTTAGCCATAATGTCTTTCCTCCACAGGTAGTCTTGGAAGACAAAATGTTAATCTATATTTTTTAAAAGAAGTGGTTGCGTGAGACAAAAACAGTCTAATTTTGATGCTTTAAGGCAGTGAGACAGTGTTACTTCAGGACAATATGGCATTGACTGGGTAGTTGTTCTGAATGGATCTGTCTAGCCTTAGAGCTCATGGCAACAAGCAATGGCAGCCAAAAAAAAATCATCAGGCTTTGTATACATAATGTATGAGATGTGTTCTCTCTCTGTGGAAATTAAAGGTAAAATGTAAGCTATGCTTATCATTGTTGAGTCTCCAGATTTTTAATTACATTTTAGCACTTAAATTCATTCTTATTCCTTCTCTCATATTTCCTTTATTTCCATTTCTTATTCCTTACTCCCTGATTCATTTTGAAGACTCTACACTAATGCCACAGTGGTAAGGAGATTCTCACTTCAAATTCAATCCTTTGTAAACAGTCTGTCTCCTTCTTTTTCAGTCATTGTAGTCTTTCTTTACATATTGCAATTACCTATTATTGTATGTATAATATAATTATTGCTGTCTCTAATGGAAGGAAGTATTTTAAAGTAGAAAGGCTTTATTTCCTTTCATATATACTAATTTTTAATATATAAACACTAGATAACAATTAAGAGAAGAGGAAGATAAAAATTAAACAGACAATAACTTATTTATTGCTATTAATAAACAATAAATGGTGAAAATACAGAAACATAGAAAAGCTATTCCTTAATTTATTTTAAAAGACTTCTCAATAATATATTTCATTTCCTATTAGTTAAAAAAATTGCAGTAGAAAATAACCGCCTTGATTTAAAAAATCCTATTTTTATCAGGAATTGAAAGCACTGCATTCTCTCATTCTTTGCCTTCTCATTACAGATGTTTGATTTTAATTTCTCTACTTTCTTAACATTTTAAAAATAACACTGATATTCTTAACATCGTTTTGAGAAATGACTCTGTCAGCTCAAAAATATACAAGCTGTATGTGTAGACAACAAAGACAATGCAAGATCAAATGAGTAGAGGAAAAGCAGAAGATAATAAGGTCATACGTGTTTTATTAGTAGAGGCAACATTTTAAAAATGTGTTCATTAGTACTGTGATATAGCCCATTAAAGAATAAGATTATGATCCAAAACCCTAATACACTGATGAGTAAAACACTCATTTTATTTGTCTGGATTAATTTACATTTGGCGTGTAATTTCCTGTACAATAGCTGATTTCTTTTTGTGCGTGTGCATGTGTGAATAGGCCAATATGGGAATTTCTAGAACAGACTGGACTGACTTGCTAAAACTATACTTCCTGAACTTGAAAACTGCATGTTTAACTTTGAACATAAATATTTTTTTCAGTCTCCCATAGGGCAGCTAGTATGGTTGGGAAAGGTGTGTATAAGTGTTTGAAAGTAACCCTTGTTCCTTTTTTAGCTTGTTGTAAATTTGATCAACTTTCTGTTAATACCAACACAAGACATAAGTACTTGTGAAGGAGGTTTGTGATGGCCTGTGTCAGAGTTTTGCCTACCAAGCAATGGCATTGGGGAATAGTCTTTTTAAAAATGTCTCCTGGTTCAGTTTCTCTCACCAGATAGGGACTTGTTATGGTTGAGTGCCAGAGTTCTGGAGTTGGTACTTTCTTACAACGTTTTCCCTTTCTCCATGAACACTAGCATGTATTGATTCCTACTTACATCCTACTGACCTTAAATAACATGATCAAATTACCTTCTACAATGGGACTTCTGTGAGAGATGTATTTTGGACAGCTTGACTAGCAAATACAGGAGGAAAGAGAAGTCTGGCAAACCATCACTTGCATTAAAACTGGTAAGAGTGTATGGGCAAGTACGCAGTTTGCAGCCTGCGGGACATGTTCACCTTGTTGCAAGCATGAAAGAACAAAGAGGAGACGATAGCACTGCTGAGCTGGGAAGTGGTATTTTGACAAATTCTTAGGGAGAAATGGGGTAAAGAAAAGGAATTGCTGGTTTACACCAACACCAGTATGAGCACATGCCTTTGCCAAAGATAGGACAGAGCACGGAGCTGGAGACATTAATTCTGAGACAGCACTTTTTTGGATAGACAAAAGCAAAGAAATCCCTATGATGTGGAGAGGATAATATACTGTTATTGTAATTGCTGGTGTCCGGTTTTTACTAACTCACTAGCTCTGGAATACCAGGTGGGAAATGGAAGGAAGAGAACCTGAGAACCAACTCTCCTTCCTCTAGAAATAGCTTGGTTTCAAAATCTATTTTCTGGTTGTAGTTGAAGGAAAACCATTATAGGATCTGTAGGTGACCCATACATATATATACAAAAATTATACTTCCAGAAATGTAATCTAGCTTACAGTGTTTTTAAACCTGATCCAAACCAATTAGCTACGCCTCTCTGTTCTGAGCTATAATGAAAAACTAGCATGTCTTCTTTTATTTTATGCAAAAATGTATGGGAAAATAAGTAGAAACATCAAAATGATTCTTTCATAGAGAATCTGTTTTAAAGACTAAGGAATGTGTTAAGAAGACATAGTTTGAGGTTGCCACTGTGTCTCTCCAACAAAACACAGGCAAACCAGGTATGTGGAAAACAAATGATTTTAGCAAGATATGTACATAGATTAGGGATGGAACAAGTGCTTTGGGCCAGCCTCTGAGTTGCCTATTAAGCTCTGTTTAGATGTCAGTCATTCCCTCGTTTGCTGTCTTCCTGTATTTTCTTTCTTTAAACTAGCCTACAGTTTTGGCTGGGATCCACATGCAGATTGCATGTGCTACCCAGATTATACTATAGATTGCCTTCTTTCCTTTTATTCTTTCTTTTCTTACATTTCTGTTTTCTGTTGTTGTTTTTTTTTTCCATCCTTCTTTCTTCATTTTTCAGGAACTTTGTTTTATACTCAAAACAGGGATTTTTACCACTTTTTCCTCCCTCTACTGTAGCTTCTTCACTTTCCTACCTCATATCTTGTTTCCTGTGGATGCCAGTTCAGCTGCAACAATTTTGCAGAGCGAATAAAATGGAAAAAAGTGTCATGATTCTCTCTTCTGATCCTTTGTAAGCTATGAATGTCACATGAGGAGACCTAAAACTAAGTGAGGAGCTGGGTTTGGTTTGCAGTTCTAAAGCTGAGAAAGGTAGCTGGGATTTGGTTTGTAGTTCTGAGTCTTGATTTTTACTTTACTCTTAATATATACTCTTGAAAGTGCAATACAAACTTCATTTTCTGGCTCTTTTATATCCAACCATTACAGATTTCAGTCTTCAACCATTACAGATTTCAGTCAGTCAACTCCACTTGACTGAAACATATATCTCTGTAGTATGTTTATTTCAGTTTCCAGCAACAATACACAACCTTTGTACATTACACTATGTCCACTCAGTATACCATGATGTTCCATTATGTTCAGAGGTAGATTCTGGCAAAGAGAGTCAAGCCTCCAACACACAGATGTTACTAACCTCCATGGTACAGCTAATTCTTGCATTTGTATATCAGAGGTTGTGCTGCTGTGGCAGTCTCTATAGCTCTGTAGAGATTTCATTTGTAATTTTTTAAATAAATATATGAACATAAGAAGCAGGTAAAAGCAATCTGTCTACATCACATTGTCTGCTACCAGTAATAGCAATTATTTCAAGGACACCAGATTACACATGAACAATATTTCTTGCCTGCTCTCACACCCTTACACCTCCAAAGAACAGCTACCAGTGGTGTCTGCAATTGTAACACTATTGTGGACACTAAATTATACAGAGGGACTTCGAAGGTCTCCATGGAGCCATGGAACAGAAATGGGAGTGTATGTGTGTCTACTCTGTTCGCACCACATTGCCTTAGTAGAGCTTTTGAGTCCAGGCTATTTCCAGACTCTCTGGGCTGCCCCTATGCATTACACCTGTCAGATGATGCCTCTGTGAGTGCCACTGTGTTAGCTTACTTAAAACAATGACTTTTTGCCATGATAGAACTGACAGAGTGTAGTTGTACCCTGGTCATGGTCTCCCCGGGTTAGCAGAAGCATCTTGCAGCTGTAGATTTGGGGGAGGAGGAGGTCTTAAAACTCTAGCTGCTTTCAATGCAGTAATTGGTCACAGCCAACAAGAGTTCATGAAGGGAAAGTCCTGTCTAAGGAACTTAATTTCCTTTTACAACAAGGTAACTCACCTAGCTGACTAAACAAAATCAGTTGAAGAAATTCTTTTGTATTTCAGCAAAGCTTTCAATACCGTTTCTTACAATGTCCTTTTGCCCAGAGCAGAGCTGCTGAGGGGAGGCCTCATGGCGGCTGCAGCTCCTCACAGGGAGCAGAGGGGCAGCGCTGAGCTCTGCTCTCTGTGACAGCGACAGGGCCCGAGGGAACGGCATGGAGCTGTGTCAGGGGAGGGGGAGGTGGTTGCTGGGGAACAAGTCTTGCAGTTTACATTGAAATCATTTAGGAAGTAGTTTAGTGTTTTAACTGGAGAAGGAAAATAGTTCGCAGAATACCTGGAGTCTGTGGGCAATACAAACACCAAGATGTATTTACAGAGTGCCCTCTGCTGAGCAGAACAGCTTTGTGGTATTTTGGGAAATTGACAGCTGGTGCATGGACTTCTGTATGACGTGTTATCCTGGTGCTCATTAAAGCAAAAAGCTTGTGTCTGTCCAGAAAATTTCTGAAGTCTGGGACAGCAAAAAGTCTCACGAGAACAAGGATAATCAAAATACCTTTGAAGAGTTTTTGTTCCAGGTTATTACTTGAGATTGCTTGCTATCTTTTACCTGTTCTGTGTCAAGATGCAAAATATTAACTAACTCTGCAATGCATTTCTAGGAACAAACATCATAGTGGTAGAAGCTGTGAACCTCTGCTCTCGTTTTTATGTTGCTGAAAACCAAGCTAAGCTGTTTACGAAGTTTACTGGTGCTATCATACATGTTTGCAGGCTGTTCTACCCAGTTACTTATGATGTGCACAGCACCATGTTCCAAAAGCACAGTATTCCTTGGAAGTTTGAGTAGTCAGAGAGGAAATCCAGTTTCCATTCAACTAGGAAAATTAGTACTCTTAAAATAATATTTCAACTGGAAGAAAGAATAATTGTTTTCTGGAAGCAAAAAGTAATAAATTGCTTCTTCTTCTGGAGTTGTTATTCATTTTTTCTTCTTCTTTTTGCTTTTTTTTTTTTTTTGTCCTGCAACACATCAGTCCTCTAATATAATTTTGTTTTCTCCATTTTAATCAGTTTATCCTCTAAGTACAATGTTTCTCTGCCTGTCTTTTCCTTTTATCTTTAGACAAAATTATGACAAAATAGGAAAACCAAAAGAAAAACATGCCAAACCAAAGCTGGATTTTCAATTAATGCTCCAAACAATACTAGCACTGAGACTATCTTGCTGGAGATAATTTTGTTTTGAAAGAACAAAGTTCCCTTTACATAAGTGTTTCCTTTTCTATATAGTGTGTCTAGTACCACTAATGAGGAAAAAGATCATCTTATTCTACACACCCATTTTTCATTCCATGCCTTCTGTAGTAAGTAGCATACTGTTTTTACTCAATAGGACTTCTGTCCCTTGGTTTATTGGTTTTGTTCTAGTTAAGATGGCACCCTCTCTTTCTGAAGTGTTCTTTATGCCACCTGTCAGAAATGATATATAGCATACTTAGAGACTTTAGGAGCTTTCAGACACTAGTGAAGCAACGTGCCCTCCTGCAAATTAACTTATTTCCTGATCTTGGCAAAATAGGAAAATCGCAAGGCTGTGACAAAAGAGACAGAGATGTGCTCTCTTGCCTTCCTATCACTTTCATCAATTTCAGGCATCATGTCTGTTTGCTCTGTTAAAAAAATAAAAATAAATAAACATACAATAACAATAATAGTAATAATAATCCAACTTCAAAAATAGCATAAGAATAAAAAGATCCAATATCATTAATTAAAGTCCCTTTCTCTACAAGCAAGATCATATCTTTCCATAAAAGATAAGAGTTGAATTCTTAGCAGGTTTGAATCCTTGTGGAAACCCTGTCTGATCTTACTCCACTGTTACATTACTGTGAAAAACTGTCCTCTACTTGTAAGGATAGACATGCCACCTAAACACAGTAATGAAATGCAGTTTTCATAAACTGTTAAGTTTATGAAAAAGGGTTGCTTCCGTCAGGACAAAGTTTTTGACAGTGTAACAAATGGAGCACAGTTTGTTAAAATACCATGTGGCTACACTGAGACTGAAGTTCAGACTTTTAGTACATAAATTGGCCTGTGCCATGCTGGAAATTTTTCCATATGATGTTCACTTGCATTCAGTAAATGACTAGCAGACTGAGGACCAAGCTGGTGAAGTGTTATAAATCTTAATGTGAAAGATATGAAAATGTCAGGGACACAGGGGTGTTCCTTGTGCTGCTTGATCAAGGTTTAACATCCCATGTTTCTCACAGCAGAAACTAAACTCACGAAAGAGTCAGGCTTTTTACCTGACCCCCAACAGGCTACTTGTTTTCAGTATACAGTGATAAAGCTGGTAGGAGCTTTTGTTTTTTTTTTCAAAGAGCTGTCTGATTTAAATCCCTAAAGGAAGTGAACACCCATAGGTTGGGGCAAGATTGTCTCATAGATGCAAACAAGTATTCTTTTCTTTACAACCAAATTCCTCTCTCTAGTGGCTGAAGCCTCTGGTTTTCCTGTGGATAATATTTAGCTGGCAGTATTTTAGAATACTGCTCTATCTAATACTCTTCAAGACCCCAGTTCTCTTTCTTTCTATGGATACATCTGATGAGCAATTGTTTCACATTGGTTACGTTTTTATTACACATCTCAGCCTGGATAAAATTATTTCACTCTTCTTCTTTGTCTTGTTTTTCTATCAGTGTTTGTTTTCTATCAGTGTTGCCGTATAACTGCTTGGTTTTATAAGACAATTAAAACAATTGCACCAAACGATTCATCTTTTCAGTATTGGTTATAACTGTTTGATGGAAGAGGTTGTGTGGCAGTATTTGGGCCAAGCAGTTTGCTTGGTCAGTTTTTGTTATTGAAAAATGTCAAAATCATATCTGAAATGATGGATTGTGTTGTCACTTAAAAAGATTTTAGCTGCATGTTGATCTCTACTGGTCTTCAGAAAAATACTGGATCTTAGAAGAATCCTTTTGTTTTTGACGTACTGCAAAAACTGTGACTCAGCATAGTGAAATGTCCTTTAAATAGTATAACCATCAACAACTATTCATTAGTTCAATAGTACACAGTATACACTTTGCATTTGCTAAATTATGGCTTGCTTTACCCTTTTTGAACCTGGATAAGCTTGAAAAATGGACCCACCTGAGCCTGTTGGGATTCAACAGGGTCAAGCACAAGGTTTTGCATTTGGGTCAGGGCAATCCATAGTTGTTCATAGACTGGAAGAACTCCTTGAGAGCAGCCCTGTGGAGAAGGACTTGGAGGTCCTAGTGCATCAAAAGCTAGACAAGAAACAACAGTGTATGCTTGTAGCCTAGAAGACCAACTGTACCACAGGCTGCATCAAAAGAGGGGTGGCCAGCAGGGCAAGGGAGGGGATGTGTTCCCCTTTGCTCTGCCCTTGTAAGGCCCCACCTGGAGTACTGGATCCAGGCCTAGGGCCTCCAGCACAAGACAGATGTGAAGTTGTTGGAGTGGGTCCAGAGGAGGGCCACAAAGACGATCAAAGGGCTGGGGTACTTCTTTGAAGGAGAGCTGAGGGGGATGGACTTGTTCAGCCTGGAGAAAAGGTTCCCAAGAGACCTCACTATGACATTCCACTACTTAAAGGGAGCTTACAAACAGGAGGGAAACTGGCTTTCTACACGGGCAGATAGTGATAGGACAGGGAGAAATGGTTTTAAACTTAAAGAGGGGGAATTTATGCTAGATATTAGGAGTTATTTTTTTTACTCAAAAGGAGAAGGGGCACGGTCACAGGCTGCCTAGAGATGTTGTAAATTCCCAGTCCCTGGAGGCATTCAAGACCAGATTGGATGGGGCCCTGCACAACCTGATCTAGTGCCTGACAACCCTGCCCATGGCAGTGGGGTTGGTGATCTATAAGGTCCCTTCCAACCTTCCTTCTATGATTTAGATAGAAATCTCAGGTCACAAGCAACTTCCATGGGTGAAATCCTGTTTCCACACAGGCCAAAGCAGATCTCATTTTAATTCTGGTGGCCACACGGCCTCCATCTAGTGCCTGTGTGGGCTGATAATATTAGATAACAGTTTACTCAAAAATAAAATGAACAAGCAGAGAAACATGTATAGAGATACTATGAGATACGGGATGTTTTTCCTCATCTGAGGAAACTGTATCTTTATATTTTCATCAAGTTCCCCACAGAAATCAATGGAAATTCTTAATAGAGTTCACTAACTCAAATTTTACTCTAGTAAACAATAATAAGTAATAAATGTATTACAAATAAATGTAATAAATTTCTTTGAATAGACTTTTGGATTATTTACTCTGAATAAGTAGGAAATGTTCTGACCTGGAAGGACTTTCATTTTGAGTACATAACTTCTACTCTCTAACTTTCACTTCTGTAGTCATTATAAAAACTACTATTCAACAACTTCTTTTGTATTGTCTGTGTTACATTGCCTCATATTACTAGTAATAATTACAAGGGAGTCCTCAAAGCAGTATTTTAAGAAAGCATATGAGATTGATTTTCTGAGATTTGGGGAATCTCTTGATTTCATAGTCTTTGGTTGGAGCTGTTAGAGCTCAACACTTCCAAAAACTCCATTATATTCTCCATTATGTCTAGTAGGGTGCTTCTGGAAATGGCTTATATTTTCATGTTTTACCTTAAGCAAGTAATCAAATATATTACCAGTTGATTGGACTGTGGCATCTGGGAAACTCCCTGTTGCCTTTTGTTCAGTAGACTTTTGGATTGAAACATGCTAGCTGGTTCAGAGTATTTGGAAGAATTACGTTTTATCAAAGGATAGAAAACAGAACATGGTATCCCATTGCAATACCGGGTAGAATTTTAAATATTGAAATTTAATTACCCAAGTTGTATTAGGGTAGCAATTATCTATCTCCTTTAATCCAACTAATTATCATTTGAGAGAAGAGACTTCTGAGTCAAGCACAGTTGTTAGTAATTAACTGCTGGTGATACTAGTTCTCTCTGGGGGCAGTTTTATCCAGCCTTTGTAATGTTAGAAGAGAAAGACTCAAAACAGAACCATTTAAAGGAATAAGAAAGGAATAAAAGAAAGCCTGCTTTGAAGAAGATCTTTCACATCACTTCAATTTCTGAAACACTTTGCAATAACATAGTCTTTTGCAGACAAAAATATTTTGCAGCAGCATAGCAGTACACGTGAACACTCTACTCTGAAAGAGTAACTAAATGAATATATTTTTAAGGAACAGTCTTAAAATCATATTCATCTTCTGAGAAGGGAGACATCCAGACACTAGTTTATCTTATGAGATCTACAAGAGAGCTTTGTCCCCTTCTTCTTAGCAGCAAATTCTGCTATATTTGAGATAGACAGCAATCAGTCAGCCAGAAGTTACTATACATAATTAGGAATGCTGAAGAAATCTTGGAGCAAAATTCCAGCCAGAATGTTTGACACAAGCAGAAATGAAAGATAAATATTTTCTGTCAGCTCTCTTGTTAACAGTCAGAAAATTCTTAACAAACTTTCTCTGGTGTTTCAATGGAATTTATGATTTCAGTGATAAAATCGTAAGGGAAAGTAACTGAATGCAACAACCATTACCTTTCTGCAGTACTATAGCATCTTACTGCCAGTCATCACTGCAGTGTTTTTGAAATACAGGTTTACAGTCCTACAAGAGCAGTGAAGGAGGCAGAAGATCTAAGTGAAAATGAAAAGAAGACTGGAAAATGGGAACACAAATTCAATTTTTATGTCTTTCACTCTCCATTCCTTAAAGATTATCTCAAACCAGGTTCTTTACAAAAATATTGGTCAAACTCATGCTTGTTGGAAATAGAACAGAGAAAACCAAATTGACACTTCCATTATATAATCAGTTGATCAAGAAACTGCTAACACTTTATAGGAAACTTTCAGAAACACACGATGTTATAGTAATTTAGTTGAGCTATCAGGTAGTGTCTTTTTTTTTTCACCTTGCAGTCGGATTCTGCCACATTTTCTTTTGTTCTGAGAAGTACTCTTCTCCACATTGGATTCCAATATATTTTGGGGTTTCCTTGACAGTAATCCATATATTCTAATTGAGCTACTTGAGGAGTGATGTCTTAGCAAGAAGGAATCCCATATATTTCTGTACAGTAACTCAGGAAGTAAAGTACTATTAGGTATATAAACTAAGTATATGCCATCACCGTAACTGGAATTACATATGTGTTTGCTTAAGGTTACTATTGGAAAGTGAATGAAAGCAAGAAATAGGAGTTTATTCTTTCTACTTGCACATCTTGTTTGTCCTGCTCTGCAGCTGAAGTTAATATCACAAATAGCATTGTAATTTCAAATGAAGAATAAGCAGCAAGAACAGATGCAACCCTAAAACCCTTGTTTTTTAGCTCAGTTAGTCTTTGGCAAATATTCATTGCAACACGTTACTGAAGAAAATAAGTTTCAAACACAACCATTGTAGAAACTAAATATTTCTTCAAAATCAAATACATTCAGACATTCCTGTGAGGTATCTTTACTGGGATGCGATACAAGATGCAGCACTAATTTCTTTACCTTTAGTAGTACTTTCTTGATGTAGTGTAGTTTTCAGTAGTGTTTTGCTACCTATTTTTAGGAGCACTTAGCATATTATCAATACTAAATGTTGACTCTTGGGGTTTTTTTTGTTAGTTTGTTTTCTGTAATTATAACACAACACCTTTTTTATAGCTCTAAGAAAAAAGAAAACAGAGAAGAGTAACTTTTACTATGATGGTGATCAGGATCCTAAATGGATGCAAGATTTCCTCTTCACCTTTTCCTAAGTTTTCTAGTCCTTTATAGAGTGATGTGGCTGTGTGTGTTTCTTCCTTGTGACAGGTTCATGAGGCATGTGTAAGGAACCTTGTCTCCACTTCTCTACCCACCAGAGAATGCTGTCATGTTGTCTTTATGTATCAATAGTGAATGATGAGTGCTTTGTTCACCCCAAAGAGGAAAAATATAATGAATGGCTCATCTATCTGCCAACTTCCAGGTATCAGGGCTTTCCAGTGGTGCCTGTTTTTTTCAATGTGTAGTTGACTTGCTTATGCACAATTTGTTCTAAGCCTTTCTCTCAAAGTTTATCTCTCCATGCATGCATCCATAACTTCAGAAGATACCTGTGAGGCATGGTGTAACCAGGAACTATACCTTGGGGTGATATACTTTTTTTAAGAATTATCCTTCACCCATAAGAAAACAGACAATCCCAGTTCAAACAGATTACTTTTGCAAAGAGCCTGAAAAAATTAGCAAACTTAGGCTGCAAATCAGTTGGGTAATGAGTTCCAAAACAGATAACCATCTGTTCAAAGTGTTCTGCTATCTCTCCCCAGTGGAGGAAGTTAAAGATTCTTGCCTAAGAGTATATCACCACAAAATTTAATCAACACATTGGTCAGTTGTTTGCATAAAAGAATAATGTGGCATTTAGTCTCTCTCTGTGAACCTCAGCATATCCATCTGTAAAATGCATAGCATGTTTTAAAATTCATATAATTCTTTGCAGGGGTTTTTTAAAGCTAAGCTAATTAATGTCAAGCAGTCAGCTTAAATTTGCACTTTCAGTGGAATTAATTTATCTAAACCTTTACAGGAAGAAGATTTCTTTATACTTTTTTTACATAGCTCATATAGCCATCATGCTGGTTATTTATTATTTATACATCAAAACCAATCAGTAGGAAAGAAATGGGAAAGACAGAAAGCTGGAAAATAATAGCCATAGCTTGGGAGAGAGGTCTCATTAGAGACACAAAAACTAAGTACAGACAGTGGAACTAAAGAACAATTTGTGATGCTGTTCTTGCACATTTGACAATGATAGGAAATCATACTGGATGATCATCATCATTTTACCATAGCATCTAATCTTCCTAGGAAATAAATACATGATTCGTGTTCAGAAAGATTCTCGTGCAGCACAAAGACAGGCACTCCAGAATCTGACAATCTCTGAGACAAGCTGTGAAGTCTCCCTCTTTTATAAAGACTTCTTGGCCAACCAAGAACACCTTTCATAATCATTTCCCACTTTCTTCACCTCTGTAATACAGAGCAGTCATCCTTCAAATTTAGTCCAAGATGGTTAAGAAGTGAAAAGAATTAGAGATTTTTCAATTCCTGCTGGGGGTCTCTGCCTTGATTTTCCAATTGACAGAGAAGTTAATGAGTATGGAAGGTGTAAAGTGATTACTACTTACATGCTAAAATGAAAGACATATTGTCTCTTGTCCATGTAAATTAAACTGTACAACAGTTGAAGAGGGTTAGTAAAAGAAACAAAGGATTTTGCCTGTCACAGAAGAAATGGAAAGGGATTCAGCAAGTCCTGGACTGTTCGTCACACTGAGGATGAAGAGGAGCTCCCACACCCACTGGAGGCAGTGCTGTCTTCATAAGTTCATGGTTCGACACCATGGATCTCCAGGTGGGTCAAGATTATAGAGATACACCAACCTGGAGGACTCCATGCTGTTGAGCTGTTCACAAGCAGCGGAAGCCAATAACATCTCAGCTACGAGGTTATTTTCCCTGTCTGCCTCTGGAGCAGTTCTGTCTGCATTGTTTGCACTCACTTTGGAAGAAATTACTCATGGAGAAAAATAAAAGCCTTCCACAATTGTCAAGAAGGATCAGACAGTCTCTCTGTCGAGGACTAATGTACAATCAATATACATATACAGCTGACATACAGCTAAAGGAATTTCCAGGTTGTTAGCAAGCGTATGTATGTGTGTGTGCCAATGTGCAATTGCTTCTGCAATGGATTTTCTTTCTTTTTTTTTCTCTAGTGCTATAAATTTCCATTCATGGTCAAAGGAAGAAGCTGAATGGGCAAATGATGTCCTTTGTGACAAAATTAAAATATTATGTGAATAGTTATCTAAAGCAAACAAATCAGGCATGTTCTGAAAGGGTATGCCTACACTATCAAAAAGTAATGGATATGAGCCTATTCTCTGTCTTCCATCCACAATGATTAACTTTAAAGATGTTAGGAGTTCTTGATGGAGGATAATCTATGATTTTAGGCTAATCATAGATTTAGATTAATTTATGAATGAGCCCAAAGTCCCAGCCTCTGCATAGACCCAAACTTTTGTTTAAGTGATATGGACAGACTAGACTGTGGTGAGGCTGAGCATACTATACTCCCACATCATCAGCAGATGAATGAAGTACAGCTTTTTCCATGGATAATGTGGACCTCTGAGCTACAAAAGCCAGTATGGATGGAAAGCTTTGAAGTCATGGGTATCCTTACATCCACTTTCAAAACTTCTTTTCACCTGGCTGTGTAGACATACCTATGGAGGATCATGTCTTCTGCTTGATAGCAAATATTTATCTCCATTGAAATCATTCAATATTGATTTCTAGGTTGTTCACTAGAGCAAAGGAAAATGTTTTAATGTTGGAAGAAGGAAACTGGTTAAGAACAGAAGACAGCTGTTCAAATACCTTAGTGCTGCTGAGTTACTCACATGCTGTGATTGAGAGAACTAAGTCACTTCAAGGAGGCTGACAATGAACCACAGCAAATCACTGTTTCTCTCAGGAATAGTCAGTAGTGAAGCTTAAGCCCTGCTTACTGGATTTATTTACATTTCGTATTTGTTATACAGCATTTCTGTATGAAGAGTTGAGTAGGAGGTTGGAGGAGAATAAACATGAGCAAGAACTCTATAATGGAGAAAGTATTCTTACACATGCTGGACTGAACTGCAATTTAAATATATCTGGGCTGCCACTGATGAACAATTTAAAAGCAATGGATTTTTCACAGATTTCTTTCACTTTTCATAAGGTTATTCTCTTTTATTTAGGAAAAAAAAAGAGAGAGAGGAAAAGGGAAAGAGTGAGAAAGAAAGAGAAAGAGAAAAAGAAAGAAAAAATGACTTTCAGAGATGAACAGCGCATTTATGATATATGATATTGACTGTGACACAGTCGTAAGTTACAATGAATTGTAAGCTGCCTTGCTCTCTGTTTTGCTAAGGCTATTCCTTCTGTCATATATTGGTACCCACAGCTGAGTGGCTGTTTCTTTTATTCTTTTACCTGAGCCCTTAAAGCTCTTGGTAACGTTTGGGAAGAGGAGGGAGCTGATAGCCAGGGAGATGGAGGCAGTGTATTCCTCATTATCAAGTGCTGTATTAGCATACTGCTGACTTGACAGAGGGGTAAGAGCCCTCTCCAAAGCAATCTCCAGTAGTTCCACTTGCCAGCAGCAGATGGAGAGCAAAAAAGCACACAGAGTGTCATGTTTTTGCTGGTGACACAACATCATAGAGGAAACTTAGACTCCAAAGTGCCTGGCAGTCCCCAGATTATTAAGTCAAGTCTTTTCAATCATGAACAAATGAGTGCTCACGTTTATTCAAAAGAACGTTGTGATGTAGCATGTTAAATTCTGACTGCATGAATGGATTATGCTCAAGTAAATACTTGATGCTTTGAAAATAATGTCCACACACTAATGTTTCTTTCACTGTTCTCAGACAAGTTTAGAGAAGATTATGATCTTACTGAGGCAGAGGGGCTTAGGTCTCTTTGTACTCCTCTGTACAGATCTGTTTGAGAGTGTGCTAAGACTGTCTCTGTTTTACTCGTCATCTAAAGAAGAAAGTGTGTTGCTTTAAGAAACTCTGCTCTAACTATTATGGGCTTAGGTCTTTTATTTCCTCTTATTTATGTTTTTTTATTTTTGGATGGATTGGTGGTGAATTACAATACACCATGACAGCAGATATTCACGTGTTACAGCTGTAGTTTTAGCTCCAGTTGTTCTCCATTTCATTGCAATGATCTCTTAAAATTGCAGTCATACTTAAAAAGTAATTACATTTTGATCCAAAGGGGAAAAAAGATGACTATTTTTATTGTTTATGAGATATTGTGGCATATGGGTATTTGTTAGCAAGCTATATAGTTCCAGCTGGTGTGTTTATTTTGCTAAGTGTAAGGCATACTAAGAAATGACTAACCAAGTTGCCCTTTTCAACCTGCTGATTTTATAAAGTTTGTAAGTCCAACCTTTCCATTCTGGTATTGCCAAATATACAATGTACCAACAGTTTGAAATGGTCCAGAACTGGCTGAGTACACCAAAAAGTAAAAATGATCCATCAGACTAAGTCAGTTTAATACGGCGAGAGGAACGCTCCTAAATCTCTTCAGCATGATGAACCCTAATAGAGGTTGGAATTCTCTTTTTCTCTTCCCTCTTTTTCTTATAGAAAGATGGAAAGGAAAAGGAGTAGAGACAACTGAAATCTTGTCATCTTCTAGCACATAAGGTAAAGGTTTTAAGTTACGCCACCAGCACCACAGGAAGGTTTGGTATCTTTCTTCACTGGAATCACAAGCCACTTCATGAATGAGAGAATAAACAGCAACACAGAAACATTTACATAAGCATTATAAATTTGCCTAGCATTAGATGGTTCTTTTTTAATTCCTCGTTACGAACATCAAACATGAAAACAGCTTTTCCTCAGTCCCAGGAACCTCCCAAAATCAGTCTTGTTGAAGATGATCCCTCACCAAGCATCTTTTAAAATAAAACATTTTAGTTCTTCTCAGTTCCTTCCAGATGTTGGAAAGATTTGATACAGCAGAATGAGGATTGGAAATTTTCTTTCAAAATATTAGATGCTATTATTACCTAATTCACGGAACTAGGATTTGAAGAGTGGGGTGGGAGAAGAGCGAATATATGACTCATGTTAGAATTGCAAGATCTGACAGTACTAGATTGTGCATCTGATTTATAAAGATTTTTTTTTTTCCTGCTGGATTATTATTATCGTTTTCAGAAGGGAAAGAAAAAATATAAATAAAGATGACATCTCAGCAAAGACTTCTTCCACCAGCTGGATCTCTTGAGAAGATTAAAATTCTATTTGTTGCTCAATATTACTTTATTGGATAAGATAATTAATAGTTTTTTGAAGAGGTTCAGTAAGATGAAAAGTCAGTTTTCGATAGGAACTGAATATATTCACAAGGTAGATTATTACTCTGCCTTTCTTTCTATAGTTTAATGAGGGATGTAACCGTTTCTTTGCTCTCTCTGCTTTTTGCTCAGAGAGCAACTGTAATTATCATGCATGTTCCTTTCTACTTCATAGTAGAGCATCCATGACACAGATTACTCTTTTGAAGGTTAGGTGACAGGAGAGATCCTGCACTAAATTCACCCTCGGAGATAATACCTCCCCATTCATGCTTGCTGCTTTCCTGAAGTTGTACAGGAGGAGGTTTCTTGCTTCTGTTTCAAAGTTTTTTATTATAAGGATTCCTCAGTGCTTTTGATGTGCTGTGATGGAGCAATAGCATTACCAATACATAACACAAGTCAACACAGTTAAAGTAGTCTACAGTATGAAAAAGTCATTTTTTGATCCACGTTATGTAAATGTCCTTGAAGGTTTCTGCTTCGTGTATTGACCAAACCAAGATTTTCTATTGTTAGCAATGCAGAGCTATTGCAATCTGAAAGAATGAGCTATGTTCTGTTCTGATGCACGCATCATCAGCAAAATTGCCAGCTACATCTTAGTCACTGCACTTCTATTATGGGAAGTTTTAGAAGTGAGGCTGGGTTTGCAGGGTTTGCAGACACTCGGATTGCCTTTTTACTTGTACATTGAGCAAACGTGGTATGCAAATCCACGTAAACCATCAAACATTGAATAGAACTCCCCTCATGTTGCTTTTATGATGTGGGTTTTGTAGTTATTACCAACCTTTGGAGTGAGGAGGAAAAGTCCCATTATTGCTCTGTTTTGTTTCCAGAGCTGTCTGCCATCTCATTTCCACCATGAGTTCTGTCTTGCATATGTAATCCTTTGCTTGAAAGCTTTCTAATCACAGGCTTGAGGATTGACATTTTACCTGATAATAGCCAAATAAATCTGTGTGCTTTAAGAGCCTTTGCTAATGTCAAAGAAAATGAATAATATATTTACTGTTTAATAAGTGCCAAGACTTTCGTAACACATTTGTGTTATGATTGTAGTGTCTCTTGATGGTGTCTCTTGATTGTAGTGGGAAGCTTCACAACTGAAATCTAATTGGAACATGGATAGCATGTCTGCATGGGGCTTTCTAAAGTAAGGAAATAATAGGGTCTGAGTCCCTGAAACTTGGTTGTTTCTAATGAACTGTCCCTGCTGACATCTGGAAGTGTCCTCCTTGCTTCAGAAAAAAATGGATTTTGATAGTAATGGAGAAGAAAACTAATTTACTTCCAAAAAACTTTTATTTTTCACCTTAGAAATGTCAGTGCTCACTGACTGTACAATGCATTATAGGAATTTTATTCCCAAGTAGCTGTGAGAAGTTTCTCTCACATGGTTATTAACATAAAGGGGTATCTGGTTAGGTGGCGAATATGGGTTCCAGAGGAAGATTTGTCCACCTGTTTGCTTAGAATCTGAGAAGGAACCGTATTCTTCACAGAAAATGAAGATGACTAGTAGAAACTGGTGAGGGTGAGTACTTTCTGCTATATCTTAAAGTAGATCTGAGTGTTTCCATAGGATTTTGTCAGAGAAACAGAGTTGTTTTGGTGATGTGCAGGATACACAGCTTTCCATTAGTACCTGGAGAGGAGATATCATGCTGGCTCATCTCCTTTGCCACGTTATTTGTGGAGATTTTAGATTGTTCAGTTGAAGGTTTTCGGAGGTGATTTGTTGATTTCAGCAGGAGTTCTATCAGCAAGGCAAGGCATCTTTGCAAAGAACTTTTATCCATTCGCACAGTGGAAAGCATTTCAGTAACTTCTGCTTTTGAAAATGTCTATGATCTGGGGCTGTGAGCCTGGAAAATATCCAAACCCCTTGCATGACTTTTGTTAATACTCTGTCTCAGTTGTGAGATGCAGAGCAAGATGCTTCTTTGTATCTGTTTTTGTTTGTTTGTTTGTTATTTTTCCATTCAAAATTCCTTGCACTGGATGCTGAACCAACGGATAGTTCCAGCTCAGCTCCAGACAGCTTAATTCCTTGGACATTAAAGCTCCACAAGGAAATTACTTTCAGAAATAAGCAGATAACTGATGTCCCCCTGAGATAGTGCTGTTGGTGATCTTGGTCCTCCTTTCTAACTTAATGACCTCTGTGCCTCTGAGATGCTTAATGTGGAAACTGATCTTTCAGAAATGGAAGAAGTGGTGATGCTGGTGGTTTTTTTGTTTGTTTCCTAACTCATAATTTTATAAAACGAAATATGACACATTGCATTTGCATTGTTTATCAGATATAATTATATTTACCTATGTATAAAACTCACTCATATTACAGAGGACTTCTTTTCCTAACAGAGAAGTTATCTTTCAAATTATTAAGTACCATATGATGATTTTATTTTAGTTACATAGAAATGTTAAAATTAATATGTCAAAGAACAAGATTTCTACTTCTTTTTTCCTGATGACAGGCACAAAATCTCTGAGTCATGAGAAATGACTTCTGAAAGTTACAGATTTTTTAAAAATGCTGTTGATTTGGGCCAGTGGGCTATGTAGCTCCATTTTTATCAATTCTCTCTCTTGAAAAGCTTGCTTCAGTGCTAAGACTTCAGGCTATATTTTCTCCATGTGGTTTTAGACTATAATAAAAATACTGAAGAATTACTAAAACTTACAAAATGATTTTTCTGCATACTTCACAATAGATTAGTTCTGTCCTGTGCCAGACAGATTTGATTTTATAGTGTAGTTAATTTTCATGAACTGCCTTACTGTATGCATACTGACAATTTCTGGAGTTCATCATTTTTCTCCCCCTGTAAAAGTTTGCTTTGAATTCCTAATGCTTCTGATAGACTTTCCAAAAAGGGTATATATTTGAATGTAATGTCCAGACGCGTATGATTTTAGAC
This sequence comes from Numida meleagris, assembly GCF_002078875.1. NCBI lineage: Eukaryota > Metazoa > Chordata > Aves > Galliformes > Numididae > Numida > Numida meleagris. The sequence goes on along the minus strand of NC_034409.1, from coordinate 58,637,983 downwards.
ATTCTATCAGCAAAAAAAATTGAATCTTAAAAAAAAAAAAAAAAAAACTGGGGATTTTGCTTTACTCTGAGGTCATTCATTTTGTCATGCCCTGTGGCATTTTACAACTATTGGAATTGGCATTTGGCTTCAGATTCCAAAGATCTATGTAGGAAATTTTACATTATTTCCTTTTACCCTTTAACTCCCTAAGCTCTATATTTTATCTTGGTGAAAATATTAAGAGATCCAAGCAAAAAGTACAAAGGGACTTGATTTAAAACCGTAAGTAGATGAATGCTTGTACTTTTAGACTGTATGTAAAGATAAATGACTGAAAGCAGAAATAATGTTAAGTCAAAAGGCATTATATATTCAGCCTGTCCTAATGTTGATCTCAGCAACTGTTACATGAAACAACTCCACTACAATCAATAAAATGATGATTTCCTGTTGCCAAGATACTATCCGGTAATATTTCCAGCAGCTCAGAAAGTACAGGGACCCCTGTGTGGACTTTTTTCAATGACATCAAGTCATTTAAGTTACTTTTTAGAAGATCAAAATGATGCAACATTTAACTTCCCCAAAACATGTCAACATGTGTAACAAACTTGATCATACCCACACAACATCTTGTCACTGTTGTGCTCTTCACTTTTACAGCTGCCACCACCACCACATATACAAACAGAATGAAATTCATCTTTTCATAATAACACAGCTTTTTAGTTCTTGCTAATATTCAGATCTTTTCCTCCACAAAGTCATTATTCTCCATTTTATATTTTCATTTCCTCAGTGTAACACTTAATTTTTGTCGTTATTAAATCTTACTTTCTTGATTTCAGATTTTTTTTCAGTCTATTGGATCTTTTTGAATTCTGATCCCTATTCTAAGTGCTTATCATTATTACACACTTGCTAACACTGGTAAACACTGTGAACAATCTTTTACCATCTGAAACACTAAACAAAATTTTGAAATACATCCAATGTAGGAGAGCTCTCTGCAAGGTTCCATTTCTTACATCCTTCCCAGTTTGGTACAAGGGCTGCTCTAAGAATACATAGTTTCCATTTTCTTTGGTTCATCCCATTCCCTTCTTCTAGCTATACTATTCCTTGATACATGCAGGATGAGTTCTATTTTATCATATAGATGTTCATCCTAGTCATCTAGGATTGTGAAGCAGATAAAATTAATTCTTCATAATAGTTAGATGAAATGAATACCACCACAAATGTATGTATCTTTTTACTCTTCTTTTAGTCATGAATATCTGACAACTGTCATTAACAACTCCAGGAATTTGAGGTAGAGATATTGTCATCTTCCATATTTTTTCTCCATCTGTTCCACTGAGCGAAATTCACCAATCCATGTGGTGTTTTCTTCACAGTAGCGTGGGAGGACTACTACTGATTTTCCCTTGGTAAATGACCTTTCTGAGGAGAGTGCTAAATCACATTGTTCCTTTATATCCATATTACAATGCAATATACTATCTCAGAAAGGTTGCCTACTAATCAAACCTCTCCTAATACATTCTTTTCCTGCTCTTCATTGTGCCTTTGTATTCCAACTATTGTTCTTCAGACTTGAAAATTGATATTGTTTTTCTCCTGTTCTCATTCCAAATCTCCTGAGAACCCAACTAATGAAAATATCCCCCCAAAGAAAGTGTTTAGATAGATGCTTAATGATAATCCCAAGATTTAAGTCTAAATTACAGCATCAGATATCATAGCTAAGTGGGAAAGTAGCGCCTCCTGTCCTCTCATTCCTTTGATAAAGTGCACGCATCAGGACACATGAAAAACGTTGTCATCACAGAAATGTTATCCTTATTCGCAGTCTCCTGTTTTTCCTTAGACCATTTGCAAGTGTTCATATTTAAGTCAGATGGAGCTTCTGGAGAGAACAGTATTTCATAGGAATCTGCTTTGGGTACTTTAACAACATCTGGCTTCACTTTGGAGAATTGTTTGGTATTATCTCTCCTAGAGCATTACATGCAAAATTAATGTGCAGATAGAGCATGTGATATGAATGGAAATAAGAAAAATCCTATCTATTGTTCATTTACATTTCAGTACCTGTAGAAAAATCCAACTTCTCACACAGCTGGCAAAACACAGAGTCCTGGTGCCATTGCTGTGGTGGGCTTTAGAAGGTTGGGAATGTGCAATCAGTCTCATTCCAGTGTGAGCATCAGATACTACCTCTCAGCTCAGGCTGTGGAGGTGATAAGACAACATACCAGGTCTATTTATAACTGTAACCTTTAGAGCATTATTTTCAGAACAAAGCTAAACATGATAACACCATTGGGCTGCATCTCAGTGCTGGGGTGGTGGTGTAGCACAGGGTCACAGTGGCAAGGTATAATGCTGTGCTCTCATGTCATATGCTGCTCATATCAGTTACAGACAGAAAACAACACCACTAAGTGCTCTAGGAGAAGGATGCAGTCTCCTCTTAGAGTTACTATCTGATATTAAAATGATACTACACTCAATTGTATTTAAAAGCATCAGGATGAGCAGGAACTTCCTGAAGCACAGTGAGTTTTTAATAGTATTTCATTCTTGCATCAGTATCTTCTATCAAGATCTACTGTATACTTTTCCTGAGGTAGAGCTGATGTTGATCTGATGAAAGTGGAGATACATGACAGAGCTCTGTTATTTAATTGTGTGCCTCCAACAGCAATTTTTATTTTTTGTTATTTTGAAAAAAGGCAAAGGAAAAAATATCATTAGACTTCTATCAAAAGGCAGAAGCCGTTCTTCCTGTACATGAGAAGAGCAAGGATCTTCACTAGTCTTAGACTGCTTCCAGCAATTGTCTTGCCAGAAATGGACTAAAACTTTTAAACATGGGGTAATTCACCAACTATAATTGCTGTATAAATCCTCCAGGGAAAACCTGTGCTATGACTATAAAAGCTACAGAATATCTCATTTTCTGTTTTTCCTAATTTTTAACTTTTCTCACCATTTTTCATGTACTTCATCCTCTTCTTTTTAACTCCCTTTCTTCTTTACATTCCTTCCTCTCTCTTTCTTTTCAGTTCTCTGTCATCACACAGTTCCCATTGCTTTCTCTCGTTTATGTGAAGGCTTCAATCCCTTGACAGTAATGGTGTATATGCTCTCAACAGAAGGTACTCAAAAAAGATTGCACATCCAGCATGCTACAAGGCAAAAGCACCCAGCTGTCAGTATTCAGTCAGAATAGGAAAGCTACTCACTGCAGCTCAGTACCTGTGCCCCCAGAGACCCCCAGGGATTTCAGTGCCTGTACTTCTGGTGAGGACCAATCAAGGCACAACCAGAGACCTCGTCAGATTGCAGTGAGATTTCATTCATCACAGAAATTTCCTGAGATGTATTTACTAAGTAAAGTTCCACCTTTTGCAGGAGACCCAGTGTTCAAACCTGACAGAGGCTAGAGAAAGTTTTCAATAAGAATGTTTTTATGCTGCAAGTAGATTTGTATTCATTACATAGGTCCAGGACCACAGGTCCACTCTAATAAGTGTTTTGATAAAAGAGGTCGTGTCCCCAAAGGTTGTCTGATTGCAGCACATCACTTATCCTGTGAATGATGATTACAATAGGAAGACACTGATTGTCTTCTAACATTCTTAAGGTGACTTTTAACTTTTTTAACTAAAGAAAAGACACTTCTCCTTGAAGGTTGTTCAGTGCTTATAGAAGTTGTTAGACTGCTAACTGAGGAACAAAGTCCTCTGCCTAGTGGTGTATGTACTGTCATCATAAAAAGATTTTGCATGCTTAGCAGCACTTCATGGCAAGAATGGTCCAAATCCTGATCCAGTCACAGTCCTCAAAGTTGAGGACAATATAACTTTCAGTTCTTCTATTCCAGCTAATGCAAGGATTCACTGCCATGGTGCTGCATGTACTTGGCAGTCCATAATCTCCACATAGCCTTTCAGATGATCATCTCTTTCTGTTTTGAATCTCTTTGCCAGAAAGAATGCAAACACGATCATTAGCTATGTTGAATGCCCCCATCAGTAAGCAGACAACCTATCTTTGAGCACAGACTGAAGGACAGCCTTCCTTAGGAATCTTAATCAAATAAACATTTATCAAGGAAACAGGTTTTTAATTGAGTTGCCTGTCTAGAAGCATCCTTTCAAGTTTGAGAGAGTAATATCAGTCAGTTAGTGCAAGGGTTATACAGCTGATTCAAAGTTATAAACTTGGTTTTGTTGGTTCTTGGGCTAGACAGATTAAAAGAGAGCCTCTTTAAAACATTGTCCTGATGTTATCAATAAGAAAGGAAGAGTTGAAACATAAGAGAACATTGTATACAGGAGACATAGGACATAGAACAAGGACTACATCAAAAGTAATGCCTCCTATTTCATGATGTTGGCCCACAACATCAGAGGTGGATGTTGATCTGTGGCAGTAAAGGCTGAACCTTCCCACCAGTATTCCATTACGTTTTGTTGCCATGCAAAAGATAGCAGCAGAAGGGCAGCCTGACAAAATGGCATCTGGCATGGAAGCGAGTCTAAAGCAAAGCGTGCAAACAAATTCCACCATACAGAAAAAATTGCAGAGTCTTGTTCATCACTGTTTAAAATGCATAGCTAATGGTGGTGACTATGTTGAAAAATGGTGTTCTATAACTGAGAATTTACTCTATCAAATAGTGATATTGTGCTCTTTGTAGCTGTTGTAGCTTCCATGGAAATAAATAGGAGCATTACTTTTGGAGCAATCTACGCACTTCAAATGAAGAGTTTGATCTCCTTCTCCAGATTTATAGATGATGGGTGGTAAATATGATTTTAGGTTTGTTTAAACAAAAGCATAACAGTGATATTTTTTTTCTAAATATGCTGAAACAAAAGAGTCTGTGCACCTTCAACTTAAAAGGGCAGCTGTATCCTGGGTTGCATCAAAAGAGAAAGTTTTCAGCAAGGCAAGGGAGTTGATTGTTCCCCTCTGCTCTGCCCTCATAAGGCCTTATCTGGAGTATGGTGTTCAGGCCTGGAGTCCCCAGCACAAGAAGGACATGGAGCTGTTGGAGCAGGTCCAGAGGAGGGCCATGAAGATGATCAGAGAGCTGGAGCAACTCTCTTATAAAGAGGTTGTGGGAGCGGGGCTTGTTGAGCTTGAAGAAGAAAAGGCTCCAAGGAGACCTCATTGCAGCCTTCCACTTCTTAAAGGGAGCTTACAAGCAGGAGAGGGACCAACTTTATACATGATCCAGTAGTGAAAGGACAAGGGTCAATGGCTTTAAACTAAAAGATGGGAGATTTCGGTTAGGTGTTAGGGGGAAATTTCTTACCCAGAAGGTAGTGATGATCTGGCACAGGCTGCCCAGAGAAGCTGTGGATTTCCCATCCCTGGATGGGGATCAAGGCCAGATTGGATGGGGCTCTGGGCAGTCTGATCTGGTGGGTGGCTGCCCAGCCCATGGCAGGGGCTTGGAAATTGATGGGTTTTAGGGTCCCTTCCAATTTTATCCATTCTATGATTCCATCATGTGATGTGATATAAATTACTCCAGAAAATATTTATTGGGCTCAAGTACTATAGAGAGGACACTCCACCTTAGGCAGGGCATGATCAATCAATAGAGGAACTAACCCAGCCTACAATTTAGATCTAAGAGAGTTCAGAGAGTAGATCTAAGAGTAAGGTGTGAGACAGCTAAATCATATTTGGGAGCCTCCTCTTAGCTGTGCTATCTTTTTATAAATCTTTTTAGACTAACACAATTGTTTAAAGAAAGTAACTGCTGGGAATTAGCTATACCCTTGTGCAAAACTTGAGTCCCATTCCAGTAATGGAAAAATGTAAACCCAAAAGCCTTTTGAAACTCCAGGAGAACTTCAGACATACTGCTGCCCTTTCTAAACATGTAAGTTCCTTAAATAGTCAGGCAGATCATAATTTTTTATCTTCCCTGCTGCTCATACGATTCAGTTAATCTTCAGTTGGAGGATAAATGATTATTGTTATTCCTAACACTGTCTTACTGCGAGGCACTAGTCTTGTGCAAGGTGCCACACCATTTAGTGACACTAAGAGAGGCCTCATCACAGTCCTGTAGACAGAACTTTCCAAGTACCTTCGCAAAGAACAAGTCCAAATTTCCCTAAAACAAGGCATGATTTAACATCTGCAAACACAGTTAAATTTATTGCTTATTTCCATCTCACTCCTTTTAGAGGACATAATGCAATAAAAGGGGAGGAGAAGAGGTACCCAGACTATATTCTTCTTCAGGTTGTCTCCTTAGGTTTACAGATACCCAACATCTTCTTTATTGCATTTTGATATTAAAAAAAAAGATTATACAGCTAAATTATTAATTTGCTTAGTGGTACAGCTGAAATTATTGCTGACATTTCAGCTTAACTTAACACAGAAATCATTACTTCAACGTATGTGGACCTTATGGAAGGACTTTTTTCTCATGCACACAGCATTTCTGTTTTTAAGAAATATAGTTTCCAGTTCTAACCACAATAGGTAATGTTTGCGTCCTTCTCCCTCTGTAAAGGACTCCTTTTCCTGTTCTAGTTCATGAAATTAGAAGAGTTGCACCCTTTTTTCCTCCTGACTATCTATAATAGGCAAAATACATTTAAACTCCTAACTAAAACAGCAATATTACTTCTAGTGCTGTACTTTGATAACCTCCCTCACCCTAGGCAAACCTCTCAAATTGAAATTACATCTGTTTATGACTGGGGATTATGATCCAAGCTTTCTGCTCATATAACCAGTGGATTTCTCCAGCTGCATAATGGAATTTTGCCAGAAGATAATTTGGCAGAGAGTCAGGTTGCCTCATCTAGAGAGAAGTCATAATGGAATTTAAAAAACTTCTCTTGTATTTATTGTCACAGAAGGGGGGAGGAGAAAAATATAAGCTATAAGATTCAATTTCATCTCACTCACAATCTCTCAGATGTAAACCTAAACTTATTTTCTTTTTGGGAATCAATTTCTCAAGAAAGGGCAATGCAAATTCCACATCCAGCTCATCCTACCAAACTTTTACCTTGAATTTTGTGTAGCCTTGAAACACTGACATTGGTGGTGCAGAGAATTTGCAGAATACTAGTTACTGCTAAGTTATTTTATCCCCTGTGCTTTCATAGTAGAATCTTAGCCTCACCCACCTCATTCTTAACCCACAACCTACAATCAGGTTGCCACATCACATCTACCTGCCTCTGGCAAAAGGAAAGAATGTTTTTTTTTGAAAAAATTCTACAGCCGAGATGCCAAGTATAAATTAGCTGGGACAGACATCTTTCGTTTGCTTAAACAAATTAGACTTCTAATGTCAGGTCAGGGCATACTGACTAAGTATAGGGAAAACAATGTAATTAGATATTTAATCACCCAGCTTTCCTGAGAAAGGAATCTGTGACCACAAACATTAGGCTCGGTTATGATGCAGTACAATGCATTCATTCAGGGAATGGCTAAAAGCTGCCTTATCTTGGTGTTGGTATTCATTAAAAATGCAATTCTTTGCTCTCTTTAGAGCTTGCATTAATTGTAGTCACATTTTCTTTTATGACTATTGAAGACATCTAAATGGAAGGAATGGAGTCTGCTTATAATGAAGCCTTATCTTTATAAGGCTCTTTCTTTAGCTTTATATAAGGTATGTCCACTTTTAGCTTTATATAATGCATGTGCACTGCAGCACAAATACTGTTTTGTCACCTGAGGTTTAGTGTGCAGGGCTTTGCAGAGGTGGCCTTCAGCCTCCTACATGCAGACAGGAAGGCTGAACAGTTCTGATGAAGACCCTCTGCATATTACAGCTGGAATGAAATGTAAGGGTTATGCCAGAATCTGTAAGGAGAAATTTGTTTTGAAATACTCTAACCTGGTCAACTTTAATGATTTCAGGAACAAGCTAGTAACTGAGAGGGATACACAGAAATAAAGTGTGTTGGACCATAATTTATATAGGAATCTTTGGGTATCACATGTTCCCACATTAATCCATTCTTTATCATCCTCTGTAGCACGAAGCTCAAAGAACAAATTGTTCCTGATTTCTTCCTTGGTTTTAGTATATAACTTCATCCTAGTCAGCCACTGCATGTGTGTTTAATACATGACAGTTAAAGATTAGGTTTTTAGTATGGGAAAAATAGCCTTCACAGGATACAACATATATCCTTACAACTCTGTTATCCGTATATTGTCTGGAAGGGCGCTTCAGATACCCATGCCTAACAAAACAAACTGACATCAACATCTTGCATTAGAAAAATCCTAAATCCTATGTCTCAGTGAAGATTTTCAATGTAAAAAAAAAACCAGAAGTATTTTTAATTTACATCAAATTCAGCGGTAGGTTTTCCTCTGAAGTTTTGTGTTGTATGGTCAATTTTCTTTTCAAATATTTTTCAAAATAAAAGAAGTTGATTTGTTGGGATGTTATTTTTGTTTGCTTTTAAACAAGGTATTTACACAATAATTCTGTTAATTCTCACACACATTTAAACCATTAAATTAAACTCTCGAACAATTCCTAACTGAAAATGACTTCAAAATATTTATGAATTTTTCAGGTAATTATGTCATAGTGTTATACAGGTTCTTCTTTGTTTCTTCTTACATTCCTATGTTCTTTGTTTCTTAATGTCCAATGAATATTTTGGACAGACATTTATAGCAAAATAATAGTCCTTCTAAAATGAACATATATTATGCAAAAATGTCAATAATTAGATTTATTTTTCTGAAGACAAGACAACCTGCAAAATATCTCTTAAGTAGGTGCAGGCACAAAGTTATTCCAAATGTTAAAGCTTTTTTAAACTGGAATGAATTTGCAGATTGCTGTGAATAAGATTAACATGAATGCATCAATGATGTGGGTTGCATGCAACTCCTCAATTTCTCTAATGTTGACAAGAATCAAAGAAATATGTATTTGTTGTTTTTGACCAGATACGTCGTCTGACATTGAGCTCATTTTTATATTTCAATTTTTTTTGGCCAGTTTACTATAAACATGGCACTGATCATAAATGGTGGCAACAAATTTTCTTCAAGAAATCCAAGAGTATGGAGTAGCAGCTAAGTATTTTGCATCTTGAATAATCAGCATAACGGTGCAAAAACTCTTTTGGCTAATAAAATAGATTTTAGTTAGGTTCCATAAAGCTTCTTATGAGTAAAGGTATGCCCTAGGGTGCTTTAGAGTGCAAGCCTTATGGAGGAAGGAGATTATGTCCTTCCACTATATCAGCTTCAAAGTTTCATTAGTACCATGTGGCAATGTAAAATGTAAATTTTTGTATTGAATATATAATGCAGAGAGTCTGAGCTTTTATTCTTATTCTCTGATTGTACTCTACAGTTTCCTAATTTTTAAAAAGCAGATAGACTTGTAAATGTCTATGCAGGTAATGTTTATTATGGACAAGCAATGATAGTGATTAACTTTGGCATTGTCACATGCCTCTAAGTGTAAAATTTTCACTGAGCAGATTTTGGATGAATCATCGAGCCAACCTCACTTAATCAGATCTTTGTAGTATCTTCTGTAATTGTATCACCTGTGCTGTTGAGCTTGGGAATTTCCATTCTTTCTGTCCCCTTAATTCTCCCCAGAGAGTGGCAGTTTAACAGAGATTTCCAGTGATACAGGTAGTTAAATCAGGCAGTGCCACAGGGTTGTCTCTCATAAAGACTACTGCAGAGTGGTGGCATGTTCTTCTTGGGAAGAGTTCAATTTCCAAACTAAGCCATCTGGGAACAGCTCATCCCTTCCCAACAAATATGAATCATAAGGTTGTCCAGAGAGGTCCATGGTTTGCGCTTCTTTCTGTGCTCATCTGGTGGACCCAGCCTGGCCTTCAGAGTGTCCAGCAGCAAGACTGCTCAACAGCTGGCAGAATGCACCCAAGGTATTGCTCCAGGTTATGCAGGCCATAAGCCCTCAAGTGCTTTGGTTTTGAAATTTCCAAATCTCTGCTAGTGTTTTAAAGGGAATGCTGCAAAATGGAACCTCCAATTTTACATAGAATGCCTGCACATTTTTGCTAGCAAATTCCAAAGTGAATGGTTCAGGTAGTCTGAGGAAATAGTGCTGCAGTTCTCATATCTGTCAACACTTGAAAAGGAGTGCCTTGTTTATCTCTGACTCCACAGAGATAAATAGTATCCCCCATAGTTTCATCAACTGAGATTATAATGGAAAAAAAAACAATTAATATGTTTAACAGGTTTCCTGAATCAAATGTATCCAGCTCTGATAATAGCTATTTAGCACTGTTGCATTTCTGTAGGAATGTTTTAAGAGCCTTAGTTCAGTTTCAATACAGAATAAAAGACAGTACTGAGACCTTCAGAAAGAGGCATAAGTCCATATATTTCAGGACAGAATACTGTGGCAGTACCTAGCTTGTATGGAAGTGAAATACTCAAAATACAACTTGGTTTTAGTGATGATATTTCAGATACCTGTGAAGAATGCATTTATCAATGAATGAAGTGACATAATTGGATAATTGGAGTCAATGACTGAAGGTAGAGTGGAAAAGGGAAGCTAAGAAGAATTTTAAAAGAGGAAATACAGAGAAGAGGCAAAATCTTTTAAATATGAAGAGATAAAACCAAGCAAGAGATTAATAAAAATATGCAGTGGAAATTAAAACATATGTCCCCATGATCTTATCTGCAGAAAAGCTGCAATGAAGAATATCAGTATGCAAAGGCAACATTGGCTGAGAAATCTCTAAATGTGTTGTGATTTATTCTTGCAACATCTGGTTCCTTTACCCTAGTTGATTTTGACTGACAAAATGTTCTCAGATGTTTTTTGATTTTGAAGAAAACGTTCTGGGAAATTAAATGTTCTTCCCATAATCAGGAGCAAAGACATAAGAAATACAATAAAGAGGAAGTCCAATTACATGACAGAAGTGTTGATTCAAGTTTAAAATGATATTCAAAACCGTACTCTTTCATCAACTTCATACGTTTTCCTTAGGAAAAAAGAAGTTGAGAGAAGTTTTCTTATTTTTATTTCATTTCACACCACCAGTGAAAAAGACGTGTCCTTGCTGCTCATCCCCCAAGGGAATTCCACAGTGCAAATTAACTGCAATGGGATTTTGCATCTGTCACCTTCCTTCTCCACTTCAAGGAGAAAGTACAGACAACATATGTCTTTTATGCCAGCCTTCCGGCCACAGAAAGTCCTTTCAGAGACTCCAAGTGCAAGAACTAAAATACAACTTGTCTGTGAGCAATCATGTAAATTAGTGTACTGTAATCATGCCACCAACAGACCTGCAGAGATTGCATGGTGAAGAGGAAAATATTTCTCTATGTAACTTTATACCTTACTTACTTGCATTGGTTAAGATATATTCTGTACAATTACATTTTTACATTCTTCCACCTCTGTGTAGCTGATAAACTCTCTGGGAGGGGAAAGCAATAGAGGCAATGGAACAGGTTGCCCAGAAAAGTTGTGGAGAAGTGTGAACGTCCTCCTCAGACATATTCAAAAGCTGTCTGGACATGTTCCTGGACAACCTGTTCCAAGTGACTCCTGAGTAGGGGGTTGGACAAGATGACCTCCAGAGTTCCCTTCCAACCTAAACGATTGTTGCTCAGGAACTGTAACGGGATTAAAGCCAGAAAGAAGTTGTACTGCTTTATATTAGCTAATGATTTTGTCTTGCAGATCTTAAAGGTTGGCTATTTTGTTCTTTACACATCCTTTTCCTGCTGGATCTCTTATCCCAAAGAGAGGAAGGGAATTCCTGCCCTGAAACTGATTTGAGAAGTACCACCATCACTTCAGACAAGGAGTATGTTGAAAACTGCTCTCCCCTAGTTCTTGATGTGTTTAATATCTTGAATATTAAATATTTTGCAGTTAATCTTCTGCAGTTACTCTGCACTTCTTCATCTTGTTGCTTTCCATTAGATTCTGAAAAGATAATAACACTTTTAATACAATCATGCAGTTTCTAGACAATGTAAGCTCCTATGCTTTTCCCCAACCTTGTTTCACTTTTGGAACAAGAGTACTGTCTATACACATTGGAGATATAGTTTAAATTCTCACTAGAATCATTGTTTGGCTTTAAACTGTGTTACCCATCAGTAATTGAGATTTGTATGAAGTTGTGGTTGTGAATGCAGGACAATGCTAATGAACTGTAATTCCTTCTCAATCCATAACAAATAATTGTGAAAAAGAAAGACTCTCAGGGAAGTTACTCTTACTGAGGAAAAAGCTCACATTCAGATTAGGCTTTGGCTCAGGCTAAGATTGGTGTTTGATTAGTGGAAATAAGCTGTTTAACTAAAATGAGAAATGACCTTAATATTAACCTGAAGCTCAAACTAAATCCATTTTCAATTATGAAAAAATTGGTTTGTGTGTACCTTTGTCCTTTGAGTATGTACCCATACATAAAAATATTCACAGAGCAAAATAATGACTGTTCTCTCCAAAAGTTATTTTGTATAACTCTTAGAAATACCAAGAAGTAGTTAAAATTTCAAGGAATAAAGCCAGTACCATTTCAAATTGTGTTAAACAAAAGGGAAAGCTACTCAGTAAATGAATTTGGTTTACTGTAATAATAAAAGCAATTTTCATGAGATTTTCTGTAGGGTTTGTTTACCAGTGTTCAAATACATTGACTTTCTGTTCAGGAATAATTGTGATCTCTTGGATGCTTATTTAAATTCAGTTAAGCACTCTGAGGGTAACCTGCACATTCAACCCAAAACTCTCTCTCTCAAAAAAAAAGTCAATTAAATGCTCAGATGGGTCACCTGCTCTACATGACCTTACTTGAACAGGGTGGGTGGACCAGCTGATCTCCAAAGGTCCCTGCCAATCTCTAACATTCTGTGATTCTGTTACTAGGTTTTTTTTAAAACTAGTATCCTTAGCTCACAGCAGTCTAAAAAAAAAAAAAAAAGAAACAAAAAAAAACAACGAAAAACACCCAACTGTATTTCATCTTTTTTGTTTGGATATGAGCATCAAAAATTAAAGAACTTTTGATCCACTTATCTGGCACTTTTCCTGGTGATACATGAATACATCACATATGAAAAAATTACACTCATGCTAAACCAGAAGAGAAGTATAGGGGAAAATGATTATGGTCCAATCTCAAACAAATGGACCCAACAGGGTAATAACAATTACATGTATTTTATAATGGGATTGTCCCAAATTTAACTTCAGCATATTTTTTTCCAAATAAAATATTCTAACTCAAAAACCATATATTTATGTCTAAAATCAAAGAGAAATACATATAGATACATATAAATATTCACACACTAACATACCTGAAGGGCAGATATGAGTGAATTAAGTTAAGAAGTACAAAGTCTGACTCACCAGTGCTTTTTTACAGTGTCATGCTTCTGAAATATAGTCTATTTTCATGAAGACATATCATAAAAGCGGATTAGTATAGATAACATGTATATGCTATGTGCTGCAGATACAGACTACAGCAGTAATAGAGTTCTCTTCTGGAGTCTGAATATCTTTATATCAGTTTAAGGTTTTGCTAGGAACTTGGCATGACAGGGACACTCATGGACCAACAGATCTCCACAAGACATATCAGAGCAGTGCTCAGTGCTAGGAGGCAGGAGTCACTGTACCTAATGCTGTGATACTGTAGGCATAGACTGTAGACAATGGGAGCAGCGTACATTTGTTTTCAGTATGGTCCTTGACTAAAGACAGTTCAGGTGTTGAAGCGCATTATTTAGAATAAGGAATCTGCATTGCTCATTCCATAATCAAGATGTGACATGGGACACTTAGTTGGATGGCTGCAGTAGTTTCTCATTCTCTCAATAACCCCTCCATTTACATGGCTGAAAACTCAAGAGCTTAGCAAAGAATTTTAATCAAACTGCTTAATCTGAATAACTGCTGAAGAGAAACTGCAGTAATAGAGTTAGAGGATAGAACTGCTGCCAAGAAAATGTAAACAGGTTTTAAAAAGAGCAATACTAGGAGCAGAAAGATATCTTTGGAGGGAACTATATTGTACCAGCTCTCCTTTGCGGGATTTTAGCAATTCAGTTAGACATCTTTACAAGTTTAGTACTTGTTGTTAGAAATACACCTCCATCCTCCAATGCCTGTTGCTGATTCATAACATCTGATTTTGTATAATTAGAATTTCTCTGTGGCTCAGAGGCCAAGTGAGCCTGAGGCTCTCACATCTGCTGTAGAGCACATGAGGTTTTAAACATGGAGCAAAAATAACATGTGGGGAGAAAAGATGAAAATCAGCATCCACTCCTAGCATGGAGAAAGAGAAGAAAAACAAATGTGCATTGGAGGTAAAACTGATGGGACTGACTCCAAATAAACCATCCCCTCAGGGCATACTGTTGAATTTCTGTGAATAAGTTGTCTCAGAACTTTCTTAGCCTTTGTAGTGTACTGTGTAGAACTGTAGGAAAGTAAGACAGAAGGAGACACTGGGAGAGGCAGAGACCTGGGAATTAAATAGTTGTACAGTCCAACAGATGGCCAACTTGCAATGTTTTTCTTCAAGCAAATTCCCATAAAGGAAAATTTAACCTGAGTTTTAATCGTAGTAAACAAGTATGAATTCATTTCTAATTCAGAGAGATGGAGTACATTACTGGATTCTTACGTATCTAGAGCTTTTATCTGAGCTGCTAAAGTTGAAAATTCTCTGGTGGCAAAGCTTTCAGAGATATGATTACTTACCACAAAGGAGTAGCAAATAACAAGGATTTGGGACTTGGGATTTGAGTCTATGAATTTTTCACTGGTAATACATGGTAAACTTGTCAATTTTTATTTAATCTGACATTAATTTTGAATGTTAATGTTAAATATCCCAGAATATTTGTTTTTGCTGGAAAGCATATGTTGTTTGAAACAGGTTCCACAATTGCCAAAAAGGGATATGAGAGATAATGGGTAGGAAACTGTCTTTGAACATCCTATGAAACTTGAAGCCAGAGGTATGTTGTGTGAGTAGAGCTTTGCAGATAAATGCTTACTCTGCTGCTGCGAAAATTCTTCTAACCCATCCTGGGCTGCCATAACCTTCACCAACTCCCTTAACTTGGCTGCAGAATGTGTAAATTTAAACAAATATGTTCAACACAATTACAGAAGAGCTTTTAGAATTTATATTTGTGAAAGGCCTTTGTGTACAAGTGTTTTTCTAAACCGTAATATATAGCAATATTCTACCTAGTGAGCAGTAAGAACAACTAAGACTAAACCACGAAAGCCACCATTGTACTTACTCTCTCCAATTACACAAACAGTGAAGGAGGATGGAAACAAGGCAAACAAACACTTGTTATATTGGGCTGGATAGCCCAAGAGGATGGAAAAGTGAAAGAAAAGTCAATGCTAATTTTGAAATGAAATGTCCCCTTAATGGTATTCCACTTTGCAGACTGGTAATGTCTAAAAGTGCAGTAATTGCAGTTGAAATAAGTAGATAGATAAATAAATAGATAAAGCTGGCCAAATTCTTCAGTTACATCTGATCATTTTCCCTAATCTGACATCTTTGTATTTCTTCACAACAAACTGAAAAAGAATACCTTTTCATTATGTCAGAGGGTTCTCCTGACTCAGTAGCGTGGAATAATACTCATGCCTCACCTGGTGCTTTTAATTCCCATATTAGCTATCAGCATAAAACTACTGCTTCAAAGATAAGTGAGAAATTGTCTGCCAGCAAGAAACCTCTCAGAGTTTTTTACAGAACATATTTAGAGAAAAAAAAATTGAAAGAGGTAAAATTTTTAATTAAAGTATTAATTTTTGTTACATGCATATTGTTAATGAAATTAAACCAGAATCTATGAACATTTGAACCCACTGCTGGCACCAAACAGCAAATCATGGGGGAAAAATCTATCACTTGTTGGTCAAGAAGAGACATATGACAGTGTCTTCCAAAACCCTACTTTCTGTTTTGTGTAAGCTCAAAGTCCAAAGGAAGCATTTGTAGCTGAATTGGCTGGCTATCTCTCCTAATGACTTGTGTGATCAAAGACTCAGAGTAAGTGCCTAATTCATATGCTCAAAGCCAACTCCAGAGGCTCCTCTTTCTCTGACACTAAACAATACTGCAGCAATGAGCCAGATAAATCACGTGTCATAAATTGGGACCAATTAATCTCCCTCCTCCCCTTTTATGTCTCCCTGCTCTTATACCATCGTATTTTCTCCAGGTGCGTTGCTAGTGCAGGGTTAACTCAGGTTACCAAAGATGGACATATGCAATTAAAAACAATACAATCACTGTGCCTTATTGAGTTATAGTTCATCAACTGATTGAAGGTAACTTGTTAAGTCTCAGTAACTCAATTGACTCCAGTCATGTGCACATACCCTTAGAGCCAGCTTGATTCCTTTGCAGCTGACCTCCCTTGGGCAAACATGGTCATGCCGCAAACACTGAAGCTATAGGGGGAGACTGGCTAGTGACATCCTCTGTGCAGGGATTAAGAGCAAGAGGCTGGATTCCCCCTTGGTTCTTTGAAAACAACCATTGCTCAGCCTTTTGCCTAGGCCTGCAATAAACCAGCTAATTCAACTCTGATGCGGTATAGCAGGCTGCAAGCCAGCAAGTAGCAAGCCTCCACATCTAGATATGCAAGACACCAGACACTACATTTAGTATACTGGCACAGATGCAAAACACAATAAAGAAATTTTAATCACTGCTTAATTCAAGCAAGGGACTGCTGTGCGTGTGCAGGAATTCAGCCAGTAGCAATGCTGGATTTATGCCTTATGCTAAAACTTCAGTGAGGAGAAGCTCTCCTCAGAGAAAGATTAAACTGCAGAGACATACAGCCTCTTGACACTTGAATGAGAACACTTGCATGATTTTTAATGCACATTAATACACACTATTAGCTGATTCAGTTTGCCTTTGCTACGTCTCCATGTAGACAGGCCTGAACTGAAGTGTTAGTGCATGATGAGCTACATGCCTGCAGTGGCCAAGATGAACGGAAATCATCTTGAAATTTGGATTGTGGCATGTATTTTGCCACAGAACTCTCTCACTCAGGTAAACCAATGCAATCAGAACATTTAATTTAATCCCATCACCTTTTTTTTTTTTTTTGCTTGTTAGTTTTTTGCTTGTTTGTTTTTAAAAAAATATCGCAAATATTTACCTGAACTCAAAACCAAAACTGAGTTTCAGTTACCAAGATAATAGACTCCATTTCCACATCTAAACACAATTTTCTTCTCAGTGAATCCCCAACATTAAATTAACAACAATAACAACAAATAAAGATAGCACCATCATAATTTATCTAAGGTATTTTAATGAAAACGAAAACTAGACACAATTAAGGGAAACTGTCATCAATAATCTCTAGCGTAAGATGAATAACTAAATGAAATTCATGAAATTTATTAATTAATGTAAAAAGACATTGTGCGTTTCTGTAATGGACATCTCTTCAAAATACCCCTTCCCTGGCTCTCTGTAAGAATGTTGCTTGCATGGATGTGTTATATACCGCCAGGAAATCAAGCGAGAGCTCTCTATAAGAGGTTTCCTTCCCTTTATTTCAGGGGGGGGCTGGTGAGGGGGGAATGATTTTTTTTTTCCTTAAAAATATTGGAATATCAAAGAAAAAATAAGAAAAAAATGTTTTCATGTAACAACAATTATAGGACTTTTCCAGAACATTTCAAATAAGTCTTCTGTACAATTAAAAAAAAAAAAAAAGGACTGGTACTTACATTTGTCAGAAATGTTGTAGATATTCTCAAATATCAAACATATCAGGCTTTTGAGATTAATATTCTTCTCTTTGATCAAAAGACTAAACATTTTGCAGTGCAACATTTATAAACTGAGATTGTTTTCCTCTTTCTTTTATGTGAAAATAGTTAAGATGTCAAAATTTCATCAGTGTGGGTTGAAAACAAGTTATAAATATTCCCCACAGGAAGGCAATTTAATTTTCCTTATTTCTCTGTCTGAGAAGTTATTCAGACTACTGTGTGGTTTTGCAGCACTCAGGCTTTGAAGTACAAAAATATCTGCACATCATATTAAGACTTGATTTATGTATGTCCTGGATAAACAAAAGACTTTGAACATCTATCCTTCAGCTCTCCTCAGAGCTCATTCCTGCAATGAAAATATGTCTCAAAGAGACAGGAAGCCAACAGGAACAACATATTGTCAAACCTACACATAAGGTTAGACTGATAAGTGGACTACCACCTGGTTCAGTTGCTCTTAGTTACAGGTATTAGCAACCCAAAAAATCAATAGGCTAAAGAGAAATGTTGAGTTGACAAAATTATCAAATGTCAATGATTAGGTTAGCTGAGATGGTATACGTAGGACTACAAGGTACTCCAAATGAATTATATTATATTCCAGGATGGTAAATATAGACCCACCTGAGACTGTTCATATAGATAGAAAGATCTGGAAATCAAAGTAATCTTTCTAGGGAAAAAAAAAAGAGAGAGACAATTGAGGACCTCTAATTTATCTAGTAGGGGGCAAAACTAGAAACAAGAAGATGGA
This sequence comes from Numida meleagris, assembly GCF_002078875.1. Taxonomy (NCBI): domain Eukaryota; kingdom Metazoa; phylum Chordata; class Aves; order Galliformes; family Numididae; genus Numida; species Numida meleagris. Next base: position 58,619,393 of record NC_034409.1, on the reverse strand, counting down.
GAAAATAAATAAATTGTAATATGAAGTGTTTCAGCAACATCAATTTCAGCCCTCTCATTTCTGCTTTGAATTTTCTTAGGGAAGAAAATATAGAAATGGTAGCTTTTACTGTCTAGTGTCTAAGGTCATTGTGGGAACCTATCAGTATAAGAAGGAAGTAAAGAGGGTGGGAGAGATAAGTCTAGAAATGAATGAGTTGTATCAGTCATGATAGTATTATAAAAACAAATGAATTGCTTAGAGAACACCAAAGAAAGATGTCTGTTTACCTTGAGTTCAGTAATACAGGATGCATTAATAGGCAGCAAATGTACAACAGGGGAAAAGAAATACAGTTTTATGCAACATTTAATTACATTGAAGCTTCACACTGTAGGGAGTTTTAATGATTCTAAAAGCTTGGCAGGATTCTATTTGTATGAATTGCATACAGTGTCCATTCCGATTTTGGAAACCGTCTGATTACAGAAAATATATTGTTATTGAAAAAGACACCTGTGTGGAAACCTGGGGCATGATCCTATTGTCAGCAAAGTTTGTGGAGAGCTTTTAGGATGGCAAGATTTTCATGCTTTTGTCCCTCCATGACTGACTACTATAAATGCCAAGAGTATTTTGTTATAGACTTTAAATGGCAACAGAATAAAGCAAATTCAAAGCACTTTTTGGAAATGCCTTATTTAATTCTCACTCTGAGGCATTCAATGCCAACGAAGGTGGCTAACAAGATATTGACCTTTTCCAGCATGCACCAAAGGCCAGTTAAATGCTTCTCATCTTTATTCCTTCAATAGAATCCACATTAGCAGTATCAGAACTCTGCAGTCTACGGCATAAATTGCAAATAAAACACAATAAAGTAAATATATTGTTTAAATTGCATACATCAGTTTGCTACCAGGGATTTTAACAGGACATACTATGACATAGTGTTAGGAGATTAAGAGTAACAAATCAGCACTCACATATAAAAGCGCAACTTGGTTTGCAGCGGAGGTACAGTAACTCTTAAACTCTTGGCAAGTGCTATTTTACATCACATAACAAAAACAAGTGTATAATCATAGAACCAACCAAGGGCCCTCAGCCTCTCCTCATCCTATCCGAAGAAAAAGTTGAGCAAAAGTTACTGCATGCTCTGTTCTGTTCTTTCTTACAAAGTTTCATGAGATCCCCGTCCAAAAAATACTGAAAAATAGTAGAGAAAATGTGTGAGTTAAGAGAGCTTGCATTCAACTCAAATATGTTTAATTTATGACAAAGCCCTTTAATTTTGTCAAAAAGCCATGTTTCTACATCCTTAATCCATATCACGTGACATTTATTTGTCTTTAGATGCTTGACCTTTAGAAATGCATTTTGTGGAAGTTAGGGAGGAATATTTAGAAAAAGTATGTCTGGAAAACATCTATCAATGGAAAGTTTTGCTGCAGTGAGTTAACTGCTCTATGTCCACTGGTACTGCACAAAATCTTTCCTCATTAAATTTGAACAAAGCAAGGAGTTAATGAAACACAAGGATCTTTCTTTTTCCCCCATAATACTTCCATTTTCTAAGAGGTTTTTCTTTTCCAAGCCTGATCATGAGCAATGAATTTCTCTCCTTAGTGTCTATGGTGTCCTGCTAGTCTTCATTCTTACACATTTCCCTATCGCTCTTCCCTTTCTTAGCTTCTGGACATCCATTCTTTGGACGCAAGTGCAATTTTCAATAATAAACAAATTTAGATTTGTATAAATTCCCCAACTGAAAGTAGTGAAGGAAGACTGCTTCTTTGTACTCCAATATCCTCCTGACAAAATATAATTAAAATATTTTCATGCTGGCTTGCTTGCTCTGCATTTCATGAATGGTGAAGTCTATCAAGCTATTATTTGTCTCCATATTGTGCGAGCAAGGATTAAGCCATTGAAGTGTTCAATATCAGTAAATGATCTGGAACTCCATAAAAGCATCAGTTATTATGCAGTTAAAGGTGTCTTAGTGCTCTCTAAGGAAGATGAAGTTTTGCCTTCATTCCTCTGTTAACAGAGTGTAGGGATGACTATCTCTAGAAAATGTAAGCTATGAGACTGTGCAAAAGAGAGAGAGAGAATTTTCTCAATTCTTTGTTATGATATACTGGAAGAAAAATGAAAACTAAGTCAGTGTAGAAAAAAAATGCCCTACTCAGATCTCTGAAAAGATGGCTGAGCCTTTTTATTCTGTGCTGACACTGCATGATGGGATTGTATCCTGGGGCTACATCATCTTTGGAATCTTTGATGGAGTAACCAGCAAACACTGCAATTAATTGGAATTTTGTAGTGTCTGACTGAGTGATAGGCAGCCTGGAAGTGTACCAGCTCAGAAATGGAGCCCTGCTCAAAGCCAGGTTGTTACCTTTTTTCTATCCGGTAACCAAAGCTCTACTAGCTTTAAAGTAGCATGCCAATTTACTGAAAAACAGGATATGAAACATCAAACATGCAAATGTATTGCTAACTTCCTTTACATCCTTTGATATCTCAGCATTCTGTCTCTTAGACCTGTGAGCACAGGAATGGTACTTCATACAAAACTGAGGAGATATCACAGGCTCCACATTTAAGACTCCTCTCCATTTCCATATTCTCTTTCCTAAGCATAAAAACAGTTTGAACTAAAGCAAATAATTTGTTTTGTTTTAGTGAGAATTCCATATAAAACTCAATGTAACTATAACACACATAAAATAATACCGGTGACCTCACATTACACAACAAAATAACAGGACATCTTAATATTAATGTTAACTGATTAAAAGCATTATTCAGTTAATGAATGATTCATGATTCATATTACTGAAATTGCAAAACATTACCTCAAATTATATATTGGGTAAGTCCTTTTAGCACTCTGGATCATTGCAGTTATGTCAATCTAAGTACACTTAGCAACAAAAGCCGGTACATTATCTCCTCCAAGCCCTCTTACCTCATTCGCAGAGCAAGACCAAGATAAGGTCCATAGAACACCAAAGGATTCAGTGAGGAAGTACATTTTTTTCAAGAGAATGACATCTTTGGAGATCTAATGGTGTAACAAAGGCTGAAAGTTGTGCATGCTCAAGGGTGAGCACAACTTGTGCTAGTCAAACAATGATGACCTGTGGGAACATAGGATTTGCCCAAAGACCTTTTAATATCAGTTTTGCCTTGCTCAACAGTTTTAAAGAATCTTGTTGGAGATATCAGATACTTCTAAATAAATGCCAGGATGACTAGCTGTCACTACATTAAAATAAGTAAATAAATAATCAAAATAAATGACTGACTGACTGAATGAATGAATGAAGGAAGGAATGAATAAATAAATTTGTATAAGTCAGATTGTTTAGAAATTATCCTAAGGGACGTGGTTTACTGGGGAAATATTGGTGGTAGGTGGACTGTTGGACTGGATGATCTTGGAGATCTTTTCCAAGTTTGGTGATTCTATGATTCTATGATTCTAAAACCTGAGATCTGCACACAGATGAATTAGAAGGAAACCATGCTCTCTCCCCTTGCACTTTATAACCTTATATTATGAGCATTTTAGGATACCTGTTATGAGTATATATGTTCAGTTTTTAAAAAAATGCTTTTAAACCCTTAATCCCTAACTACTCTTGTGTCAGTGAGTTCTGCAGCTATGTGTCCAGTATATGAACATCTGTCTATTCATATCACATTCATATTTGCATAGTTTCAAATTTCTCTTAAGCCCCCCTGTTTGTAGAGACGGTGAAATGTAAGAATCCAGTTTAACCTCTAACACTGTTTGTCTTTCATGTGATCACTACATCCATTCCATTTTTTCTCCAGATTAATAAGTGTTGGTCTGTGATCTCTCACTAGGTCAACTAAAAAAATCTTGGTAAATGCAAAAGAGGTGAAAGAAATTTCAATACTAAATGTTTAGAGAGAAAAATATTAATTCAGCATGGCCATTATGTAGCTTTTAAACAATTGCATGGAGTACTTTGCAGTAAATATTTTGATGAAGCTTTCTTTTTCCTTCTAGTGAAATCAATTATTTCCTTATTTAATTACTAAATTTTGAGGTAGGGAACACCATAATTCAAAAGAAGTTTGAAATGTAAGCTGCACTTAGATCTTTTCTAGCAAGAAATCTTTTGTGATTCAACAGACAAACAAGAAGTAGGAAAGCTTCTTCTGTAGTAAAGAAGGAAAAACTTCTGCCTGCTATTGTGCCAGGATTAGAAGATTTAAGTATCTTGAAGTTTTAGAAGTATGTGCTTTAGAATTTGAGATTAGACAGATGATTTGATTTGGGTTTCTGAAATATATAACAAGAAATATTTATTAACCTTTGTAGAGATCATCATGGTTTAGTTTCAGTAAGTGCTGAAAGTCAGAGCTTTTTCTTCATGCCAAAAAATGATAGAGGGCAAATTCACTTTGTTACTGATGGAAATAGATACTGAACTTGTATCATGGCTGCCATCACTCCATCTTCTGTCTTCTTGACTTAGTTTGACTCAGGGTGAGAAACTGAGCAACTACTTTCATAGAAACATCCATTATCCTCTACAGTGTTGTGCTTTCTCATTTCTTTGTTCCTCCACTCCTCACAAAACGCGCAAACATATATTTCTCCCTCCCAGGTGAAAGTTATGCTATTGAAGTACCAGCTAATGTACTCTGCTCCCTTTCACAGTAACCCAATTTCCCATATCTATCCTCAATTATGTTACCACTGCGCAATGTTTAGATCTTACCACAGTTTTCATTTCTCACCGAGTCCCCCTGCTATTGTTCTAGCATCTCAAACAGGTGATGCATGACTGCCTGACATGCCAAGGCAATGTGTCCGAAGAACATCTAGATGCAGTTGTCTCCTCCATGGTAACAAAACTAAAAATTGGAAGAATAAATTACAGAGAACTCCTTGCAGTTTTATAACAGTGTATTTGCCATGAGTTGGCCATTGCTAGGCCTCTTAAACCCCAAGGGAGCATGGATGTATGCAGATTTGATTTGTAACCCAGCACAAGACAAATGGGCTGTATTAGGGAAATGATACTCACAACTGAACATAATAAAAAGCATTTCACAAGGGAGACTGACTTTACAGTTTCATTGTCATGCAGTTTACTTCACTCATTTCAAAATATTTATGACCTACCTGATTGACTGACAATTTTCTCTACAGGAGGTTGCACACTAAGTTGTGAAATGGAGATGAAACAAAGATGAGAGATTGAAATACTGTCTAGAATTAAACTGGATAGCAGAGACTAGATGACATAGTTCAGTTTTGTCATGGTAGAGATTTATGCTTTACATCCACAGACACCCAGCTGAGATTCTTGAGTTAGGAGCCTAAGACGGAGGAGATAAAGTCTTTAGTGGGCTGACTACTCTAAAAAGACAAATCATGGTGAAAGGGCCTCTTTATCTTCATTTATTATCAAGCTGAAGATAAGGCTGCTAACTTAGGTACCACAGTTTAACATCAGCCAGCCTTGGTATGAAACCTCTCTCTTCCATTTTTCTTTTGTTCTGCAGTAATTAACCGGTAACTATTGCTGGCAGACAGATATTGAACAGCATGCTGGCATATCAGAGCTTGTGTTCCCCTGTCATCATACTGTTCCACATGGCTTCTATTCCTAATCATGAGCAAGGATTTTTTCCTGATTTGCCCTCTCATTGACTTCCACATCTTCTGACTATTTATTTACATCCTACAACTTAATTGCATCATTCCAGAGTGGAGAATTCTGAGTAGGTTCACAAAACTTCACAAAAGGAAGCTACTCATTTCTCACCCTTCACAAGGCTAAAAATGTCCATAAAACAGTTATCAAGCAATGTTAGTTGCCATTGTTAAAGATTTGTATGCAGTTCTGGCAAACAAGAAATGCAAGTCAACTGAACTAGGTACACTGACTTAATCAGATCAGAGTTCAGAATTCCTAGATGATTGTCAGCTGCTCTTTATAGGTAAAAACCCTTATTAGGCATTATTCCATTACCAATGTTTCCAATTTTATACTGATCGATATATACCACTGACAATAACAGTGAACACAGATTATCACTAGATAATGAGGCTTGCATTTTCCTGAAGTTAGGCATTACCATACTGCTGAAAAATATGAATCATACCAGAAGGCACGTGATGCGCACAGCACATCACAATTTCCTGGGACAATCCAGAGTAGAATCTTTTCTGTTGACCCCAAAGTCTATCATACTGGAAAAAAAAATTAGACTGGAATGACTGAAAATCTCTGATATTTCCCATGGAATTGTGCTAAAATAAACTACCTTGATCACTCTTGTGCATAGTGGATTGTCGTGAGTGTTGTCATGGAATCTGAAACCGTGGTGGCTGGTGATCCAGCTTCCATCTTTTTCCTTTTCTTCACTTTCTGATACAATTTCTGTTCCTTCTAAAGTTGCTGATAGACTGGGTCCCAATAATCAAAACAGAGCAACCTCTGCCATGCAGTCATGTGAGACTGCTAAAGAAGTACCTTGATGAAGGTAACTTCCTTAAAGTTGTTACCTTCTCCATTTAAGATACACTTCGAAGTGATATTTCTAGTATTTATGAATTTGATTAGAAATGAAATAATCCAGGTATCAAAAAGAAGGTTTTAGAGCAAGAGTGTAACAATTTGTTTTTCAGGCAGTGATCAAACATTTTTAGAATATATAATATGAAATGATGGTTGTCTGGGGCAAATCTTGAAACCCTAAAATTGTATCAAATATGTGAATAAGGGTAGTATGAATGGGATCTGTAATTGCCATAGGCTGTTCAAGGTAAAGAGCAAGATGATGAGGCAAGCTGCTTCAAATTCTTCTCACTTACCAAGTAGCATAAAAATTGAATGATAATCAGTGAATTTCTTGAGGATTTTCATCTAGTAGACTTCCAGCACAGTCTAGCAGACTGGTGAGTAATAAATAGCAGGAGAGCAAGGGATAGTAGAGCCCCTGCGTGTACAGTACCTGAAAGGCCTACAGAGGTGGAAAGAGGAAACCCTGTGGTTTTCTACCAGGCATGTGGCAAAGATTTAAGGGAGTGGGACAGTGATCAGAGAACAATATTTTCACTGCTGAATGCTGCTGTCATGTGCTCACAGCTGATTTAGAATTACAAGTGATTGATCTCCTCAGATACCTGGTGCTCAGTTTACTTGTTTCAGTACAAGGTGGAGAGAGTGTTTGAATAGGACTGACATGATGACAAATGCTATGAAACCAGAGAACACAAACCATTTGACAAGACAATTCTTAAACATCTTTTAAGCACCACAGCTATTCAAGTCTCAAAACTGTCCTTTTTATTTCCTGAATATCTAAGAAATTGGAAGTAGAAACTCAGAGAAAAAGCAAATATCAGGCAGAATGTGCTTCAGAAGTTTGCACCAGAAAAAAAGATTTTTCTTGTAAGTAGAAAAAAATGTCCATGAAAAAAACATAGAATATTACTTTGAAAGCAGTCCCGTGGAGTCTTCAAACCCTAAATGAGATATCCAGGGAGGATGGCAAATGACAGAACAGCACGAGACGGTGCACAGCTTGGTGGGTACAAAGGACGGAAAACACTGCTGTGTATATAAAACAATCTTCAGGGAAGCAAATGTGTTTGGAATATTTTCAGCATCGGAGGATCAGTTATGAAAATGGAGGAATCAATGGGTTAGAATGGATGTATTCATGTGAGTTTTTCTGTAAGTGGATTCCTTGCTGGATCTTATAAAGCAAAAGAGAGATGCTTATGATGACAGTCTAGCTGGTATTCATGTTAAAAACTACTAAACAATTGCTGTCAAAACATATCACAGTTGATCAAGAAGAGTGGAAATTCTTCGAGGTATTTTTTGTTCTCCTTCTACGTGATGCATTATGCTTTGCAGTATCTTTTATAAAGGACAGCAGATGTTGTGAATGAATAACCATGAAAATTTAGTTCTTGATTCCCTCTTCACTGCAAGCATCGTATTTGATATAGTCTTAGAGCTTTGCTGCATGAAGACCAGATATTCTCTGCATTCCAATTCCTTCACACTTAAGTTTTGATCTCTTGAGGTTACTCTGTTCCTCAGTGCAAGCATATTGGAACTCTGCATAAAACAGTATCACTGTTCCTGTCTGTGTAAAGTCTGATTTAATGACGTGTAGGCAGATTTGATTGCAGAAATTCTTGACTTACTTAGTTAACTTTGCAATCTTGATAATCATAACATAATTCAAGGGCTTGAGATTAAATTAAAAAAAAAATGTTTTGAAGACAGATAATTAAGCATTTGTTCATTTGTGCAACTACCATCTCCTACCCTTTCTATAATAATAAGAAATAATATAATAATATAATAAGAAACAGCAGCATATCCTTCTTGCTGTACAAACTAGCCATAAAGCATTAACCATTTAAAAATCTGGGTCACAGCTTTGTCTCTGTTTCTTTTTCCCTACCTATTTCCTCTGTTCTATGTATCACAAGGTCCTCCTCTATTTTTCAGCTCTAATTTACTGTGCTTTCCCTTCCATTTTTATTTCTGTCTTTCATTTCTTTGTCTTCTACTATATTTCTACTTCTGTTGTGCTGTCCAGCATTATCCTTACCATTTCTTTCATCTTTTCATCCAAAGATAATTGTGCTTTACCTCTTTACCATACCTGTGCTCCCCTTCTCCAGAAATTTCAGACTCTTTGCTGCAGATCTGGCAATGAATCATCCCAAACCTCTATCTGCTTCATGGAGGCATAATTATTCTTCGCATTCCTTTCAGCAGGTTTCTGCCTCCATCTTTGATCACCAGTGACTGTTTGACACATACACTATGCATAGTGTCTGAAGACTTAACTTTGTCAGGAAGGCAGTGAAGGAATGCACGTGGGTAAGAAATAGATTCCAGTATACACTAGACTACTCCCATCCAATATGGTTTATGAACAAACAATTCAGTGACAAAAGTACAGAGCCAAGACAGGCAAAATGTGCACAAGATGCTGTAGGAAAGCAAATCACTAGTACAAGCTGAGGTTATAGATAATATTTAAGGTTGAGAAAGACACTTTTTTTCCAAAGAAGCAAATGTGTAGCAAATGGTAAGATTGATTTTTTGAAGTGCAAGGTCTGTGAGTGTCCAGTGGTATGTGGGAGTGTGTGGCATGATCCACTCACACCATGGCTGTCGACTGAAACCACCTTTATGTGTTGCTGTCTACCTTTGAAAGAATGCAGCTCTTCTAGAAGCAATGACCTTTACCTTTCTTCGGGTCTGGAATAATTAAACATTACATTTTCCTTACTGGAACATTCAAAGTGGCAACACCTGTACACTTCTTCAGTAAAAAGTTTCAGGCACTGGCATTTTCTTAAAGATTGTTTGCATGCCATTGGTATAAATATCCATCAACGGCCTTGATGCTTTTGCTTTTTCTTCTTCATATAATTATCTCATGTGATTTCAAAACTCTTTAGTGAAATATGAGATTTAGCTAAAAACATATCAGCAATTTTGACAAGGACTGGAACTGAAATGAAAAGACTTTAGGAACAAACTGCATTTTAAAACACCTGTACATCATACAGAATCACTGGTGAATACACAATTAAAAAATTATTTAAATTGTTGTTTTCATCAGTGCTATCTTATGGAGCACTCATGAAAATAGTATTGGAAAGGCATAAAGTAATGAGGACTCTGGATAAATCAGGAGCTGACCTCCTAAAATAGTCTGAGATATGCTGCCATCAGAGAACAAAATCTTCTCTGGGTTTGTGAGTGTCTGTTATTACAATAATATTCAAATGGCTCCTCAAAATGAAACCTTAATAATTAAGAAGCCTAATTCTGCAAATGCTCAGAAGTAATCTTTTCTCAGTATTCAGAAGAAGCTGAATGCTAATATTTTTTGCCTGATCCACAGTTTAAAGATAAATTCAAATACTAAAAAAGAGAATTAAACCAACAATGTACAGTTATGTGTAAATGCCTTCAGTAAGAACCTGAACAGAAGAAGGAGGATAATTTTCCAGTCTGTTTTTTATCCATAGTATACTCCTTGTGATATTTCCCAGTACTTATTGACTGGAAGATAGCGTTCCAGAAAACTTCCATTTTACACTTTTGTAGTTGCTATAGTTTGCATAAGTCCTTTGGGACCGTCTGAAATGAGACTGCTCACAAGCAGTCCTGTTGATAGCACTGTGTTTGTTTTCAGGCTTAGGACCAGGTATTATTGAATTATTCATGTGTCTAAAGATGTACATTGTCTTTTAATGGTGCTTGCAAAAATGCCTAAGTAGGATAGGCATCTAACACACAGAAAAGCTAAGAGATACTAGAATCTGGCTCTGGGACAGAACTTGATGAGATTCCATATTCCAGTGAATTAATCACTCATGTCACTGGCCTAGTTTTGCCCTCACAAGAGAGCAAAGAGACAACCCTGCAGGAGGCTAAATTCCCTTTGTTGCAATTCATCAGGAATTAAATTTCTTCAGAAGTTACAAAGCTGCATATTGGCTGAGGATGCAAGGGTGCTTAATGAGGCTACAGTGAACATCAACAACTTTGTAGTCCATTTATCAAAGTACCAATGGTTCCCATGTCATGACAGATGAGGCAATAATATATAAACTGAAGAGAGGAAGGTGATGGCAGCTGGAGGCTTCTTGGAATTTGTTGCTTTTCTTTTTGGAAAAACACTACAAACCTGTCAGGCCCTTGCCAATTCTTGTGAGTACAGCTGGAACTCAACACTTCCTTATTCACTGTTTCACTGAACACAGCAATATGGAATAAGGGTTAACTTACATTCAGCTCATAAAGATGAAGGAGAGTGGGAATGATATGCAAGAAGTATTTATTATTTAAGCCTTACTTGAGTCAGTTCTGCCAGGCTCACATTAACTTCATGGTATCATTTCAAGACTTTGATCCAGGTTTTAGCTCAGCTCCATTGGATTCAATGAATCTTCTTATCTTCTCTTACGGCCTTCTCAAACCCTGAGTTTTCCTTTATTTTTGAGCATTGTTCTTGCCCTCCCTTAGCATCTGTACACACAGAAATACCTACCATCAGTGATGTGCTCAAAAATCTGAACAGATCTCAGCAATAACAGGCTCTGTGTACCACAGAGCTAGAAATAAAACCAGCCTTTGCACATTTCACTGGATGTCTTGCCTAAAAACAAACAGGAATGCAGAACTGCACGCAGTACAGTTTTGTACTGGCTATAGTTTCTATTCTACCTGGTATTGTTCAGCTTTGAGTGGGAGACCCCTCATGCCCTGTTGCAAGAGAAACCCAGAGCAGGAGAAAAAGATACCAAGATGAAGTTGCAGATGACACCAAACTGGGAGGGAGTGCTGATCTGCCAGAAGGTAGAAAGGAACTACAGAGGGACCTGGATAGACTGGATTGATGGGCCAAGGTAAGCTGCATGAGTTTCAATAGGGCCACGTGTTGGGTCCTGCACTTTGGTCACAACAGCCCCAGGAAACCTTACAGGCATGGGGAGGAGTGGCTGGAAAGCTGCCTGACGGAAAGGGACCTTGGTGTGCTGATGGACAATTGGCTGAATATGAGCCAGCAGTGTGCCCAGTTGGCCAAGAAGGCCAACAGCATCCTGCATTGTATCAGAAATGGTGTCGTGAGCAGGAATGGAAAGTAATCCTGCCCCTGTACTCAGCATTGGTGAGGCCCCACCTCGAGTACTGTGTTCAGTTTTAGGCACCTCAGTACAGAAAGGACACTGAGGTGCTGGAGCAGGTCCAAAGAAGGCAACACAGCTTGTGAAGGGCTTGGACAATATGTCCTCTGAGGAGCGACTGATGGTATTGGGGCTGTATAGTCTGGGGAAGAGGAGGCTGAAGGGAGACCTCATTGCTCTCTTCAAATACCTGAAAGGTGATTGCAGCGAGAGCGGGGCTGGTCTCTTCTCACTGGTGACGGGTGACAGAACAAGGGGAAATGGCCTCAGGTTGTGCCAGGGGAGGTTTAGGTTAGATATCAGGAAAAATTTATTTACAGAAAGGGTTGTTAAGCACTGGAATGGGCTCCCCAGGGAGGTGGTTGAGTCACCATCCCTGAATATGTTTAAAAACTGTTTGGATGAGGTGCTCAGGGACACGATTTAGTGGTGAGTTGTTAGAGTTAGGGTAGTATTATTAGGTTGCGGTTGGACTTGATGATCTTTAAGATCTTTTTCAACCTGAGCAATTCTATGATTCTATGATTCTATAAAATGCAAAGATAGAAGGACGAAATAGAAAAACAGATTTCCATAACCATTAGTATTTGGGTGACATGTGTGCCTTTGTTGTCAGGTGTGATGTGTTGCACCCACATTTTTCAGGGTCAGAAACTGATTCCAGACAAGTTCAATCTGTCTTTGCTTTTTACTGTAAAACTCTTTTTCCTTCAAACTTTTGTATCACTGAGTGTAATATCACCATCCCTTCCAGTACTGTCGTTCTGCCCTGATGCATCCTGCAAGTTCTTTCATATGCAAGTGTTTTGCAAGTTATGCTTCTGGTACTATTTGGATAGCTTAAAAAAAAAAAAAAAAAGACAGAGAATATTGATCTACCCTTCGTGTAATCAGAGTTGGACTAATTCTGGAGGTAACTATTCACTGAATATCAGTATCATTTTTGGACTATAATTTAAATTGAGTGAATTGTTATTCCATCATCCGGTTCAAGGATGAATGAAAATTGGGAGCACTATGTTAACAGCTCACATCATAGTGCAACAAGCCTGGCTATTTTCCTGCAAGCCTTTGTTGTTGAACTGTATGTAGCCAGTGTTTCTGATGATTCTGTGCTGAGTTTTTATACTGGAAAATGGAACTAAGTATAATGATCATTGCAGACTACATTCATATAAAGGCTATTATACTTAGAGCAGAAAAAGCTGATACTTCAAGGCCTATGGTATTGGGATCAGAGTTGGGCAGCTGCTATTGCTACTGGTAAAAGCAAATTGGAGGGAAGGGAAAACATGCACATCATACAATACAGATGGAGAGGTTTGCCTCCGTATGATCCCAGATCCCATTAACTAGTACTATGTGCATCAGCTAGGTTTGCTAAAATATACATTTCTCTAGCTTATATGTAAGCTAGTGCTTGCTTGGAAGATAGTAGAGTTTGTGATCTTCTTGCCTGCTTAATTACAATAGTTATGTTATTCTGTGGTAGGTCAAAGAAAGAAGAGCTAAGGGCAAACCTGGGGCCTGATTAACCTGTGTTTAAAGACCTTTTACTCTGATGTGATCTGAGGGTGGTACATGGGGAGACACTGTTATGGTTGAGTATCACCAGCAAACAGCTTAGCTCCCATCATAGATATCCTGCTCATATTATGCTTTGCATTAGGAAACCTGAAAGTGGGATGGATTTGTGAGTCTAATCAGTACTCCTTAAAACCACTCTCCATGGGCCTTTCCATCTATCCTTCTAGTTCCTTTCTTTCAGACTGGTTGCAAAAGGTGACTGGTGATCAACAGCTAAGGAAATCAGGACACGTAGGCATTCTTTCTGATTCTATGGGGCAACCTCTTAGTTCCAGCCCCTAGGAATTAGCATACATCCTGTAATGGAGGCTACAGGCCAGTGAGTCCCCCTGAGCACACCTGATGGCAGTTTGTTCACACATAGCCCAAATGCTGTGGGAGCCTTGACTTCTACACATTCGTTCTGAGTAAGAAGCCAAGGATCTGCAGAATGCTGATTCCTTTTTCTCACTAGCATGCTTTCACCAGACTCCCAAACTGCTTTATGCACAGTCATGTAGGTTTTGTTCGTATTTTCTGACATCTTATTAAATAAGAGCAAGCGTGTTCCTGCTTCCCTGATCCTTTGTAACAGTGAATTTCAGGGCACATACTAGCACTGCAGAACTGCAGAAGCTCCAAACAGTTCAAATAGGAGTTTCCAAAGGTCTCTATTCCAACTTCCTGCTCAAAGCAAATTTAGCATCAAGCTCAGACCAGATTGCTCAGGATTTATACTCATTTTAGCTTGAAAAACTCCTAGGGTGGAGGCTTTAAAACACCTCTGGACAACCAGATACACTACTTTACTTTCCACATGTTGAAATAATTTCTCCTTAAATCCCATCAAAACCTTACCCTGTTTTCTTTCATCACTCCACCATGTACCACTGTAAGAAGCTTAGCTCCATCTTCTCCGTAACCTCCCTGAAGGAGGGCAGGCTGCTGTCAGGTCACCGTAAAGCCATCTCTCCTCCAGGCCAATCAAGCCCATTTCCCTTAACCTGTTCTCACAGGCAATGTACTTGAGGATATCAAATGGACACATGACTCGCTCTCAGTTTGCTTTCAAAGTTGCATCCAACTCCAGACAAAAGCATTTTTGGATTGGAAATCTCTGCTAGATTACAGGTATTTCTGGTCTAATGAATATAGTACACCCTAGACATACCTTCTGTCTCATAGCTGATGGTAAATGAGGAGGTATGGAAAGTTTCTGCCCGTTGGACAGGTGTCTAATCACAGCCCCCAACACTGCAGTGGTAACTCCCCAAAAGTGTCACAGACCAATGTGAGTTGAAGGAGGAAACACCACATTTCCCCAGTGGTGATTCTTTTCCTCTGCATCTTTCAGGGCAGAGTGCTGTTGCCACTGGGAATACTGCATTATGTCTTCCACTCTGTATACGTTCAGTGTCTGAACTGTAAGAACCAATCTCCAATCCATCAGGTAGCTTAGAAATTTCCTGTAGTTTCCATTGATTTTTTGGAGAGAGATTGAAACACAGAACTCCCTTTTGCTTTTCCTTTTACACAGAGTGGACTTTAATTAGTGCCCTTTGTGTTAAACTATTAGAAGTGGCCACCTGTGGAACCTTGAAGTTAATCACATATTTAAGTGTTTTTAAATGTTGAGTCTAAGCCACCCAGAGATTTTCCAGAAGGGAGAGAATTTTTAGTTGCCTAGCATGTTTTCCATTACCTTTATCTACAGAAATGGCATAAAGGAGCTAAAGACAATTCAGAATCTTGTACTAATGTTTCTACAAGGGCTGCTCCAGAAGTAATGCCTTCTATTTTATTATGTTGTCCTATGACATCAGAGGTTGATGTTGGTGGCATGGCAGTAGAGGTTGAACCTTCCCAAGAATACTCTTACATTTTGTTGCCTTGTGATAGATGGCAGCACAGGAGCATTCTGACAAATGATGCCTGGAAGTGCATATGAATCATAGAATCATAGAATGGCTTAGATTGGAGATGAATTTAAACATCATTTTGTTCCAACCCTCTTGCCATGGGCAGGGTTGCCAACCACTAGATCAGGCTGCCCAGGGCCTCATCCAATCTGGCCTTGAAAATGTCTCTGGGCAACCTATATCTACTCTCTTTTAGTTTAAAGCCATTTTCCCTTGTTCTGTCACTATCAGACCATGTAAGAAGTTGATTCCCCTCCTGCTTGTAAGCTCCTTTCAAGTACTGGGAGGCAGCAATAAGGTGTCCCTGGAGCCTTCTCTTCTCCAAGTTAACAAGTCCAGCTCCCTCCACCTTTCTTCATGAGAGATTCCCCAGCCCTTTGATCATCTTCGTAGCTCGCCTTTGGACCCATTCCATCAGCTTTGCATCCTTATTCTGGGGGCCCCAGGCCTGGATGGAGTACTCCAGATGTGGCCTTACAAGGGCAGAACTGAGGAGGAAAGTCTCCTCCCTCACCCTGTAGGGCACTACTCTTTTGAGGCAGCCCAGAATACTGTTGGCCTTCTGAGCTGCACATGCACGCTGGTCACTCATGTAAGGCCTTTCATCCACCAGAATCCCCAAGAGCTTCTCAACAAGGTTGTGCTCAATGAGTCCCAGTCTGTACTCATATCTGGGATTGCACCAACCCAAGCGCAACTCTTTGCACTTGGCCTTGTCAAACCTCATTAGGTACTCATGTGTGTACTTTCTGAGCCTTTTCAGGTCCCTTTGGATGGTGTCCCTCCATTCTATTATGTCAACTGCACCACTCGCCTTGCAGTCATCTGCAAGTTCTCTGAGAGTAAACTCAATCCCACTGTCTATGTCACTCATAAAGATGTTGAAGAGATGATGAGGCAAAGGTGAGGAATTGAATTCCTCCAGGTGGAAAAAATTTCACCCACTGACATTCATCGATACTTGCTGAACTTGTTTGTTTATGGAGACCATAAACATCTTTTACGGGTGGTGCAGTTCAGCAGTGGCAACAGTGACTGTGGATTGCCTCCATTGGTGCAGATATTTACGAGCACAGCATGCAGGATCTTGTTCACTGCTGTCAAAAATGCACAGCTAATGGTGGTGGCTATGTCCAAAAATATTGTTTTATAGCTGTGAATTTGCTCTATCAAATAGTTCTATTGCACTCTTTGTATCTATTGTAGTTTCCACGGAAATAAATAGGAGGCATTAGTTTTGGAGCAATCTCCATATTACAGGGAATATTTATTTACCTTATTTTGGGGTGGTGCAGGGAGGTTGAAGGAGGGTGTGAGGTAATTCAGTGCATTTTTCTGTTGTTTATTAATTTGTCCAATTCACCCAGTATCAAGAGATGAATAGGTATGATGATGAAGATTTTTTTTTTTAATTTTTTAGTTCAGAGAAACACCCGTGGTAGTCATGTCACTTCTTTCTCTTCTTCTGTTTGCGGTATGGTGACCCTCTCCTCACCAGGACCTCTTATGTTTCATTCCAGTAGCTCTGCTTTTTGCAGTTATTTTCCTCACTTTTAATTTTCTGTTTATAAAGGAATGTCTGTTATCTCTATCTTCTCCATAGAAAAGGTGAATGACAAAGATGATATTTTATTCCTTAGTTGTTCTTCTGCTGATCATGAGTGTTCACAATCTTCTTACTATGTCCTTTGTTATGATGCTTTTGCTATTCTCTATCATTCACAAAGTGCTTTTATCAACTAAAGATTCCACTTTACTTTATGACTAAAACTGATTATTATACAGAGATCCATTTGACTATAAACAAAATACAGTTGCCTGATGGGTGATCTGCAGCAGGTGCTTAAAAGCAGAGAAGCACTGAGAAAAAGTCTACAAGGCAGACTGCATCTACAGATTTGTTTTACACAGGAGCACATTAGAACCCAACTCTCATCCCAGTATTCTACTTTGCAGATTTGTTTTGCATTGTTATGTGTGACAACTACTTGGCAATAGTCACAGCCCTAGGTAGGTTTGCATGACCTTATGCAAAGGAGAGAAAAAGGAGTGCAGTCTTTTGGAAGAAGGAAACGCTTGGTTAGACACAATGAATGTTACAAAAGGGCTAATGGAGAAAGACTTTCCTCCTGAGTGATGAATAGCAAACACAATCCTGGGACATTTTACGGCAGGGAACACAGGAATATAATTATGTATCCAGTAAAACAATGAACTGGGACTTGTCTCAAATGTCAGTGCTGGTTTTTTCCTTTTTTTTTCTTTTTCCTATAGTAAAGCTCTGAACCCACCAAGAGCAACAGAAGTTTTGTCATTGGTATGCACAGGGCTTTTGACCTATTGATTTTTTTCAGAGCAATTTACCACGGGACTTTAGACTCTGAAATTGGAGTTTGGATGAGTAATGTAGCCTATACAGTAGACCCTCGCATTCAGCACTCTCTGAGACAGGCTTCAATGCCTATGCAGATGTGTGGAAATTCACAACTCACTTCATGAAAATTAAGTAACATTCTCCTGGTGGCTGCTGTTTTCATGAGTACTCTCATATTTAATTCATTCTTAAGAAGATAAACCTGCACAAAAGTAGCATATTTGCAGATTAGATTAAATGAATCTAACACAAGCAAATACTATCTGTTCATTTTTGTCACAAATAGAGAACTCTGCTAGGTACAGACAAAGCTCAGATTAATTCTGTGAATCTGAAAAACAAACAACATGGAAAAACAGACACTGGAGAGGCTTCATACTCAACAGGCATGCATTTTCTAATGGAAACACTGGTTATTGTTAATTAGCCAATATAATTTGCATTATATTGGATTTACTGCTGTTTGTCTAATATTCACTGTTCTGTCCAAGACTCCTCATATACATAATGGCAAGAAGACAGATAAACACTAATACAATGCATTACAGATAAACTATATCAAGGAATATATCTAGTAAAGGACAAAAAAGATAGGAAACACTGCAACAAAAATATGCATTCCACACATGCGCAGATAGGTCATATTTTGCCAGCATCATGGGTTTCTGATTTTCAGTCTGTTGCAGAATAGGTTCTTCATAAGGAAGCAGGAGAAAATAATTGTTTGAACAGCAATTAGCTCTAACTGCCTTTTGTATGTTCTGGGGTATCTATTGTCACTACTGGTGTTATAAAAGCTCCTTGAATAAAAATAGAAAGATAAGACAACAAAATAGGAAAATGTTAAAAGTTGTAAGAAATGGAAAGAAGGAAGGAAGGAAGGAAGGAAGGAAGGAAGGAAGGAAGGAAGAAGGAAGGAAGGAAGGAAGGAAGGAAGAGAAGAGATCCCAGCTGAAACTCACTCATAAAATGAGTAAAACTGTGCAGAGGCTCATATCACATGCTTTATTCATCTTCAGAGCTAGCAAGTACTACAGAATGCTAGAGGCCAGCAGATGTGTGTTGGCCCCAAAGATAGTGACAAACCATGTTAACGCCAAGAGAGATAAGATAAAATCTTTGAACTTCAGTGGATGGAGCACAGGAGCCTATTTGGTTAGTGTGGTCTTCCACAAGACTTCCTGTTGCTGAGTACCTAGGAAGAATCACAGAATCACAGAATTGTAGGGATTGGAAGGGTCCTCTAGAGATCATCGAGTCCAACCCCCCTGCAATGCAGGCTCCCTACAGCAGGCTGCACAGGTAGGCATCCAGGCGGGTATTGAATATCTCCTGAAAAGGAAAATCAACAACCTCCCTGGGCAGCCTGTTCCAGTGCTCTGTCACCTTCACTGTGAAGAAGTTCCTTTGCATATTGGTGTGGAACTTCCTACACTCAAGTTTATGGCCATTTCCCCTTGTCCTGTCCCCACAGACCACTGAAAAGAGGTCGGCATCAGCAGTGATATACTATCTCATCCTGTCTCTGGTGTTATTTCTATTGCTACTATATGGATTAAAAAAAAAAAAAAAAGAAAAAAAAAAGTACAATTTTTCTTGCATGGGAATCAACTGTTTTTAAGTAACAGCCACTAGGATAGAAAGCAGAGAAAGCCAGTGTTCATGGTACAGAATAATGGCCATGTTCTCCACCAGTAATGGCTTCATTTCAAGCCTACTGGAATGATTGTTGAGAGTGCTCCATCCAGGGCTTGGTGCCAACTAGCAGGGAGGTGGACTAAAACCCGGGTGTGTGCTAGACAGCTTTGTGCCAGAGCACAGGTTCTGTGTAGTATGAGTTTGCTTTCTGTTGCAATGGAAGCCTTGCCCCTTGTGATCATACAATTATTTTTGCGTGGCCTCCTCTCACCCTTAGCCCTTCACTTGCACAAGTTTCACAGGACTTTGTCTGAAGCTGCACCTGATGGGCTGACACATGGAAGAAAATCGATGATCTCAATCACTTCCCGATGTGCAGCCTCAAGAGCTGAACTGGTGAGGGGAGCTGTATCTGGATTGTAGGTGGGTGAAGATTGATGATAACATCAGCATGATTTTCATGCAAGGATAGGGCTTCTGGTGTACAGAGGTCCCTTCAGGGTGCCTGCCAGCAACAGACTTTGTTAGCGCTCCTGTCATCCCTGGTGTGGGAAACAGAAAGGTCTCTTATAAATAAGGAAACTGTCAGCAGCAAACATTTGCCTTGTATCACCAATGTCTCACTCTGAAGGAAATAGTCCTATCAGAGTAAGAACATGCTTAACCGCTCAGACTGATGAGGCAAAATCATGCGGGCTGATACTTTCATAGACAAAAAAAAAGAATTTAGAAAAAATCTTCCAAGAATTCAAAACACTTCTGACACTTCAACCTTCATATTAACCTGTCTGGATAGGGGGAGATAAACATGCATTATTCATGAGAAGCTATCACGCAAGTTGATCTTTGATGTTCTAGATGAAATAAGAAATTTCATCTAGCTTTTCTCCTAGGACACTTTCCAATTTTCTTTCTTGGACTCCAAGATGAACCAGGAGAAGCCCAAAAGAGTGTGTTTTGGTTGTCCACAAGCAAGAAGTTCCACATTCCTATGAGAGATATTGAATGCATAGGCTTAAGACAGTTAGATGTGAGCATCCTAACTATGAACTGTTTATCAAAAATGAAGCAATAAAATTCTTGGTATTCGCCATGATTAATACTAATACCTTTGTCAGTTTGCTTGTAAGTCTCAAAAATGTTGTGAGCTTCATTTTCAGAATAAGCAAAACCTCAAATACCTATTGCCGATTCCTGTAAACATCTTTGTAAAACAAAAACTTCTGCCTCATCCATCCACAATCACAATATAAGCTTGACTTTTATACTGGCAGTAACAAACGCAGGTAGACTGAACCACTTTCTGACCACAGAAGATTGCAAAAAATCAACTATGAAAAGCATGAGTTTTTCCTCTTTTTACCGTGTTGTTTACTCTTAGCCAAATACCAGTTCACTCTTTTCATCAGAATACATTGGATCACTGTTTACATTCTCCAAAATCACCGTTTCCCAGTATTGAGAAAACAGAATGTATTGCAAGCTGTGGGCAACAGGACTATGACAAATTCAATAGAATGTCCAAAACTCAAATTTCAGTTTGTGTTTGAACTCAGTGTGTATTTACATGGGAGTTTAAAGTATATTGGCTCTACTTAGTTCAGGGTAAATTGCATCAGTTTCTAAGTATCTGGAGAACAGAGCCAGTGCATTAATGTAAAGCATCAAACCTCTTTCACCTGTGAAGACAAGGAAGCGAGGAGAAATTCTCCCAAGAATAGTGTAAGAGTTAATTCTATTCATGTCTTTGCTAAATTGGTAGCTGAAAATAATCATGATCTGTGTTGCTATGTTTGGTTACAAACAGATTGTGCAAAAGTAGCAAAAGCATAGGCTATGAACATAGTAAACAACAAGACCCAGGAGCAGTAGCTAGAAAATACATTTATCTTATTACTAGGAAAAATACTGTTATTTGGACACTTTTTGGATGTTTGACCTTATCTTCATAGGTAATGCAATAAAAATATGATATCTTTGGTCTAAACTGATTACATATTTGTTATACCTGCCTTGAACATAATAAAAGAAAGAATTAATGCACTCCTGTGTAACATGTAAGTAAGGAATTGTGCTGTTCTTTCCACATCCCTTACATTTTTTCTCCTCTGCCTGTTTCCAACCCAGTGCAAGTAAATGTTTTGTGTGAGGTCTTAGTAGCATAAGTAAGAACACTGATTCAAGTAAAAAAGCCAATGGTATCAATACTCACATTTCTTTCTGTTTCAGCAGGACCCCAAGAGGTCCTTTCTGTTTCAGGTGCCCAAGAGGCATTTCATTCCTGTGAGAAGGAATATTTCATTCCTGTAAGTAGGAATATGGGAATTAGGAAATTTTCTGGTTTTTTTACCTAGTTGTTCTGTCATTCTCCACTGATGATGACAGTCAGCCTGGATAGTAAGCTGGAAACCTGAGGCAGGGAGTTAGATACTGTGTTGATAAATACTTCCTTTGCATCTATTCCTGCAGCGTCTATCCTTATCACATAGTCAAACCAATACTGTTTTCATGTTTCTGTTGCAACTGTTTATAGAAACAGCAGGCTCTCTAAATATCCCCCATGTAAAAAGTCAAAAATTTTAAACCTGCTCTTTCAAACATCTGAGAAAACGATAAGACAATGTAGAACATTTATTGGCAGCAGGTGCCTTTAGATAAGATATTTCGTACCTTGTGTAGAATTCACATTAAGTTACTTTCTTATATACCTATTTGTCAAAGCATTAATAAGTGTGTAATATGAGCTTTTATTTTAGACCTTTTTTTCTGGAATAATTATTTTCTCAGGATCATGTAACACATCCCTAAATAACTACTGAGATTTTTTCTACTTGTTTTACTAAAAGACTCATCATTTAGATGAAAAATGATAATATGTTAAGATTTGAAATATTTCTAACATATAGAGGGGTAAAGGAGAAAGTACATTATCCTTTGAACTACATGAGTAGTCTGAGATATGCAAAGCTCAAACAATTAAGAGAATAAATGATTCTGTCAGTGGCACAGTGGCCTGACTGGCATTTACTTAGGATGACCAGCGTCATTATGAGTGGTACAAAATTATTATAGATGTCCGTAAAGAGAGATGACTGACATTTTAAAATGCTCATTTGTGAAATAGTAAATGTAAAGAAGCAGATAATTAAATTTAAAGGGCATTTTCCAACCATAACATCAGAAAGACTAAGAGGTTAAACATTAACCTGACTGTAAACCTCTTCATTATGTCTCCCCACAAACAAGAGTGTCTGCATTTTAACCATTCAGTGTCATTCTGTGTATCAACCATTTGATGTCATTGTACTGCATATCACAGACTAAAACAAAAAAGATCTCAAACTTAAAACTTGATTAAAAATATTAGAAAATCAAATCCTACTGTATGTGAAATGTAATGCCTCCACCCCAAGAGATACACTTCAGACACTTCATGAAAGTCACTCAATGGGACCTCTGTGTGGAGGTCATCAGTATTACATATAACATCTTTAAAAACTTGAAATTGACTGAATTTAGGACTGAACCTCATTTGTACCCCAAAATAAGAGAAAATACCACATTAGTGGTGTTGCCTATAGGCTGGAAGCACCTACCCTCACAGACTTTTCTCAATTATCTTATGACTGGATATGCAGCAGGGAGCAGGATACGCTTTTTTGTATACTACCATTGAGAGTCATGATGTGAAAAAGCCTGGGAGTCACTGTTCTGGATATCATCCCAGCTTGACCGAAGGAGATCTCTTAGAAATGCATACTTACATACCTGTTCTTTGAGAAGCCCAGTGATAGCTTGTGGATTGGGATCACACAGCTCTTTTCTTCCTGTCAATTTCTTTTTGTGTTCTTTGTAAAGTAAGAATTAAAAAAAAAAAAAACACTACTGAGAAACAGTTCTACAAAAGTATCCTAAGCCTGTTATATCATGAGCAAGGGGAAAAAAATAAAAAAAAGAGGGGAGGGAAGATACAAGCAGAAAATCTTTCTCTTTTTTCTCCAAACATTTCCTTTCAGATGTCCCTTTGAAGTCACAGGCTTATAGTGTGAGTGACTGAGAGAAAGAAGCTGTGAAATGTGCCTTTGAGCCACAGACTTCTCAAAGATTATCACAAGGCATATATGACTGTGGTACATGACATCTGCAAATCAGCATGGCATTACTGAGGCTTTGTTCAGCCTCAGACTCTGAGAGCAGCAGAGAACAAAAAATTTCCAAAAGGAAAACTGAGATAGAGATGTTCCTCTCATTCTTCCCATTCTGATTGCACCTTCTCACCTGGGAGTCTCACTGCTAATGAGCACAGCAGTTGTGTTGGTATACTTTGCTTTTAAGGAAATTGCTTAACATGCACATACTTTCTATATATATAAAATAATTACTTATTATATATACATAAATTTGGTGAGGTTACCACCTTATGTTCCTTTCAGCTCAGTCACTACTAGTACTGGGTATTGTCACTTCTCTGCCATTTTATGGTTGCCCCTTTAATCTACCCTTGCAATATGCTATTCTTTATACTCACTCAAAGTTATTTCTGCTCAGATGAATCTGATTCACCTCATAGTCAAACACTTGGATTGGCAAAACATCTCAGTCTTGACTGGCTACATCTCCCTGTGCTCCACTCAGAGATCTTCTGCATTTCTCATCCTAACAATTTTTTGCCCTCTACAACGACCTGAAAGTAAGTTATGGTGAGGTGGGGGTCAACTTCTCCTCCCAGATAACTGCAATAGGATGAGAGGGAATGGTCTCAAGTTGTGCCATGGGAGGTTCAGGTTGGACATTAGGAACATTTCTTCTCAGAGAGAGTGGTGCTGCTCTGGCACAGGCTGCCCAGGGAAGTGGTGGAGTCACCATCCCTGGAGATGTTAAAGAAATGTGTGGATGTGGCACTGAGAGACATGGTCAGTGGGCAATATTGGTGATAGGCAGAATGTTGGACTAGATGATCTTAGTGGTCTTTTCCAATCATAATGATTCTATGATTCTTACATAAAGGATATTGTATATAGGATACTGTGCCCTAATGTTAATTTTCAAATAGGGAGCAAATCTGACTTACAATTTTGGAATAACCAGTGCTGAAGCTTCTTACAAACTTTGGAGAAAAGCTGACCAAGGTTAGAATAGTTTCTGTAAGCTATACAGTAGAACTACTGCTCCGTACTCATCTTGAGTGAGAGGGCAGCACCATAGCATTCAATCTCAGGATCACGTCCTGCTAGACCCCTCTAGGAGGTTACTATAGACTGCATGAACGATTTTGCCTTTCTGCATTTGAAAATGTTTGTAGAAATGGGAGCTGAGCACTGGGAAGAAAGTAGAGAAAGATGAGAAGATGAGGAAAACACAGACTAACCTAAGAAAACATGACAGCAAAGAGACTGACCTGAATGGCAAGAGGCTGCAGAACAAGATGAGAAAGGCAAGAGAGGTTAAAGGTGCTTCACTAGGCAGAAAGAAAAAAGAAAAAGGTAGCAGCAAGAGGAGAGTGATGTGCGTCTATCTCAGTCCATAAGCCACAGTTCAGATCTGAGGGAGAGGTGTTGTTAAGGAGAGGAGATGCAATGACAGCAGTTAGTAGTACAGCAAGGAGGGAAGGGTGCTGAGGAAGATACAAAGACAATTGAAATCCCCAGGACGTGACTCCGCAGAGAGCTGCAGCTGTTCCATGGTGTTGAACTGTGCCTCTGCCAACTCATCTGAGACAGCAGGGACATGGTGTTCTGGACACCAGGATCCGGGGGTCCCAGGAGTTCGGATACACTTCCCCTTTGCTGTTTACTTCTTTCCACTGTATTTTTGTACAATTTATCAGGGATCACAGGCAAAGATACAGAAATCCTGAGAGAAATACAATTTGTGATAGCTTCAGCTCCTATGAAACAGGCTTTATCTGGACATAAATATCTGAATCCTGCTTGATTATCTGAATCTCATACCTTTTAGAGGCAGACCTATCACAGAATTGATTGCCAAGGATCCCAAATCCCAGCTCATGACTTTGCCGATGAACTGAGCAAGAAAAGAATGACAGGGCAAGAGGGAAATAGGTTCATATCCACACCATAAATAACAGCAAAGGAAACAGAAACATAAATTTGCAGAGGAAAAATTCATCTCTATGGAAAAACTGAATATACTGGAATGAATGGTAACTTCTAAAAATCATTTCGACTTCCTTCACCAAAGAGGTTATGGAGGCCATATCTCAGTAAATGGCAGCACGATTTAAGAAATTAAATGTTTGAATGACACTTGGAGGTGAGATTTGAATCTGCAATTCACTCAACGCTTTGAGACTTTATTCAGTATGCAACAAACATAAGGGACTGCTAGCCAGTGTCTCCATGGGCTGTCATGGAATAACATAGACACTGAAAATAGGTTCAGTAAGGAATTTCTTATGAAAACAGACAATAACAGACAGTAATTAAAGAAAAACTTTTTTTTTAATCTACAAAAAAGTTTTTATAAACTTTCTTGCTATTTTTCTGAAATGTTCCACTGTTCCAAAGAAACAGTTCAATATTAATTGTAAATTGACCTAGTTTAACAGACGAAAATGAGGGGATTTTGTTTAGGAAGTTTTGATCCTATGTTTGTTTGTTAGAATGGACATTGATGTTCAAAGACATCTTTAGAAATATTCACCTTGTTGTTACAAAATTTTGTTCTAGCAGAACAGATTAAAATTTTTTCACTGAAAAATAGGAAATGTCGGGAGAATTGAAAAACATAAAATCCCATTTCATACAGAGGTTGTCAAAATACATTTGTATGCTTTCAAAGAGCATAGGTGAATGCTCTTGCATAATGCTACATTTCTCTTGCAGTCACTCTTCCTTGCTTCTCCTCATTTACTTCCTTTCTTCTTCATTCACACCTCAGCTCTTTTTTTTTCCTATGATTTGCTTCTTCTTGCTTTCAACTCATTTATTTTCTCTTTTCTCTCCCCCCACACCTCCTTATAGGCCTTTCTTTAGGCATGCACTGGTGCCCATCAGATAGGTTTGTGCTACACAGAGGCACGTTGCAATGCAGCAATTGCTACTGAGAGATTCTGCTATGGCACAGCACAGTGGGAGGGATTTAATCTCAGACATGTCAACCAAGGGACTCTGCAGTTTGATGGAGATTGTTCCCAAAGTACTTTACTAGATGGTACTCCTATCTAGGTAGTATTTCACTTCCCATCAGCTTGCTTTACCATCAAGTATCAATTTAAAGGGTTTTTTAGTAAAGATGGAACCAGGTTGAGAGAACTGGACCATGTAAGTAACATTGTAGAAGGTGAACTAAAACCTCAGGAAATGAAAGGTACTAGCAGTCTTCTTCCGCAGATATGTTTGCTGCGGTCTAAGGTGAGGAAGCAGAAATCGCAAGAAAAACAACAGATAAGACTACCAAATGAAGGGAGTGAGTAATCTACTACACAATTATGAAATTTCTGGAAATAAATAAAAACAGTTTCAAATCCTCAATATCAGAAATGAGATGAAAGCTGACTTCACACAAGTAAGTCATGACATTCTAGCAACAGTCTTGGTGAAAATGATACAGTGCTTCTGTCATGAAGGTAAAATACAACAACACAGTCTTTGAATCTCAAAATCAAATTATTTTTTGTCAGAAGTCTTTGTTTTATGTGTGTTTTTTGTTGTTGTTGTTGTTTTGTTTTGTTTTGTTTTTGACTAATTTTGGAATCAGAATGAAATTTTAAAGGGACATCACATATTTATCACCATGACTATGGCAGCTATATATCTCATAGTCCTCCTTGTAGAAGTGATAAGAGCAATTTGCAATATCCTATGTGGAAAAACAGCATTTTTTTCTACATACCTGTTTTCAAAAAGTTCCTGTGACAAGGGGTTGGGGTATAAGTTATCATGCTTAGCAATCATTGACTACTGCTTCCTATGACAGAGAGGATGACCTGAAGCCATAGCACCTAGGAACATTTTCCTCTGTAGCCTTTTCATGCCTCACAGTACAAATCTATTTACAAAATAATTACCATCTTTTTTTCTATACTGTATCAGTACTACTCCTCAGGCCTTTAACAGTTTTGATTTCAAATAATCCCATTTAGCATGTTTAAAAGCTTGCATTTCAAACATTCTTTTTTTTTCTTAGCTTTTACAAACATGCAAGAGAGGTCAAAGTGTGAAGTGTTCAAGCTTTGCAACATCTCTCTAAAAATGAAAATAAGTAAAAAGCTTGAAACCATTTGCTTATAGATTACAGTCTTCCTGGCCTAGTGATGCTAAATATTATTCTTACAGAAGGTACATGGTCAGAGATGAGTCCCCCAGTTTCCTGCTATTAAGTTAACCTTATTAAATGTTGCATTATTGTTTAGCATAGGATAGGGGTTTCTCTTAATGCCATGATGAATTATTCACAGGTGAAGCTAAGATATTTTACCTTGTTAAGTGTAACTGCAGTGTGTTGAGACCAATATCTGGAGCTATGCATCAGAGACAGAATTAGACATGGATTTCTTAAGCCTGCTGTGGAATAAAAATTATATTAGTTTGCGACTACAGCTTGTGGAATTAAAGTAGGTAGCAGTCATTTAGCCGAATGTGACACAGTCAGATTTAGAGAGCCTATAATAATGTAGTAGTTGTACTTAAAAGCCACAGAAAAACATATCTCTAGATAAATATTACCTCCCTTGGCGAGGAATATGTAATCTTCAAGATTCTCTGTTTCCAAAAGGGGAGGTGATCATGTACTCACTGTAAACATACATAGCTACAGCAAGCATTTCATCTGAAATTTTAAAACATCTTAAAAGTGTAAGTACTGTTAACATCTTTCCAGAAAAACAGGGAACATGAACTTGTGCATACTTTTGGTCTTATATCTAACTCCTGGGAAAAAAAAAAAATCTTTCAGACTGCAAAATGGGCTTGGAAATGTAGATTCTGTTTTGGGAATTTAGGTACCACTCTTTTCTGATATGGTAAGGAATTAACTAAGTTCTTTCACTATTTCTCTACAATTTCCTTAAATGGGCCCGCAGAAATACGGACATAAAAAAAAAGATTAAGTTGCTCTCTTACAAACAAGTTTGAACTTGGGTATAATATATGCTTAAATTCTTGCAAAGAATTTGGGCCAAATCCTTTTGCATCTGAGTCAGTTTTCTTCTCTATACTTCTAATCTGTGTCTTAGGCAGGTGAGTAAGAAAAACAGATGTGTAAAAATTGCCCCAGATTAGCGGACACAGAAATGGAAGGGATTTGATTTTAAAGCTCTAGAGGACTTCATGCAAGAGTGATCACAATGGGCTGATAAGGAGTCTGAAAAATATTTGCTGAGTAAAGATACCTTCCAATGTCAGTGTGCTAGATCATAAGTGAGTCAATAAGGAAATCTTTGATAAAAGGCAGTGGGCTAGTACCAATTCCAATCAAGGGAAAAGGAAAGACTTTTGTTTTTAACTACAATAAGAGTCTCTTTAGGCCTACAGTTTGTTAATATTTCTGTCAGCAACACTGCTGAATGTTACAAAATCTCTGAGGAACAATGAGAGTCTCCATGGATTTTTTCAGGGTCCCGCAAGGACAACCACAACTTGAAGGGATTTGCAGAGATTCACTGAAATGTCACAGTGTCTTTGCTGGATTCACTGGCAGGATGAGGGATTTAATCAGTAGACCTTTGCAAGACCCCCTGTACTGTCTTGTAGTTCTTTACTATTATTTCATCAACAATAGTGTCACAGGCTTTGGCAGAAAAATTGAATTTAAACTAAGAAAAAACATAAATAGTGTGTAAGTAAGTTCTCTTTTTTTATATTTAAGTCTATAAGTACACATTTTAAATAAGAGATGCATTAACTCCAGGTATTCAGAACAAATTACGAGCTAGTTTCACTCAGCCTTCTGAACCTTCTCCTCTTTCCCCAGCTTTATCACTTGTCACCTGGAGACTATGAGTAGCTCTCAAAAGGTTTTTCTATTTAATAGCGCAGGCATGATGGCTGATATGAGGATAACGAAGTGCTGTGCCTCCGATTCAAACTGGGCTGCAGAAGGAGTACTTACCTATCATGGCTCTGTTCTTTTAGATAATATATCCTGGAATCTAATGATCTTCAATTCAATCCTAACAGAAGCTTAAATAACTGTTCTGCTGAGGGAACATTTATCAGGGCAGCAGATACATATAATTTTAGACTGAGTTCTGGGGTGGATATTTTAACAAAGTGCTTGAAGAAGATAGTTGGAGTCAGATAAAACTTATCTTGTTCAGGCTGACTTGTGTGACGAACTTCAGCCAACTTCCAACTACAATGGCACAGTAGAGGGTGGGGAAAGGAACTGACTTGCGGAAATTTGTTGTTTTGATCTCCTTTTTCCAGCAAGCCTCTGCAAATAGAAACGAGCATAGGTCCACTGATGAAATGTGTGTGAGGTGTGAGCTAGGCCCTAGTTCTGTTGCCTTTTGATGACACTAGTCACTCTTCTGACCCTTTTACAACTTACTCTGCAACAATAATTTGAGTTGAATCATAACCAAAGTGATGGCTAAATAAAAATGCTTACTCATACCTGAGCACACATGTCTGTGCAGTGAATATCGCAGTCTAATTATACCTCAGTAGTCAGCCTGTTTCCTACTAATAAATCAAAATCTAACGATTTCCCTATTCAATCAAATCATAGCTATTCTCCTTAATTATAATAACACAAAAATTGTAATAAAATGTAAATTATAATAAAATGTGGGGCTCCTCCACCTCAGAGATGCTTCATTTGCAAGCAAATCTCCAGCACGTTTTTGAGGACTACTGCTGGGAACGACTGCTTTGAGTGGCAACTGCCTTTGTGTGCCTCTAGGTGGAGACCCTATCCATTTAGTTCAGCCTTCCACAGAGAACGGTATGATGCTTCAGAAGATGCATGGTCCTCTTTATTCACTAGGTAGCATACTAAGGCACTTGCTTCAAAAGATACAAATTACATGAGGAAAGTGGATAGGTCACATTAAAAAAATGTAACTTTTTTCTAATATTTGCAGATACTTGTTGATATCTAATATTTGTTGCACAGACCATCCATGTCAGAGATTTCTTTCCGTCTGTGTGTAGTACATATTCTACACTATTTTATTCATATTTCAAGCTAAACCCTGCAATTTCTTTGGAACTTCAATATACAGAATCTAGGAGAACAAGAGAGGAGGGACTCAGTGTCATAAGATGCCAACTACCAGCAGAGTTATTGCACGATTTCCATAGTCAGAGTTGGCTAATAGGATACATGGTACATTGGCATATTTCTTAGATTTAGGCTTTTTTGTTATGCTTTGATTCTTTTCCTTCCTTAGTCAGTGATTAAAGAGACGAGTGGTGACATCTTATTACAAGGACACTGCAGGGTGTAGTCTTGTTGGATGTTTCTAAATGGAGGATGAAGGAGCCATGGCTTTCATAGATGCTTTATTCATAAAATATACCCCACCTCAAAAGTTGGGTAACATTTTCTGAAATCTATACATTGTTCCATCTGATAAATTGAGATGTCTAAAATCTCTCTAAGATCTCTTAACTTGCATTGCTCTTGGCTGATTCACCATTTATTATAATAGGTATTGCACATCTAAGTCTCTGAGGAGTATTTCACAGTTTCAGTTCTGTACTCCTTATATTTAAAATTTGTGTTAAAGAGCTGTTGCTGTCTGCAGCTGCAGAAACACTTTGCATACTGTCTTTAACTCGGGAACCCCAGTACTGTAGTTAATTGGCAGTGTGCACTGAGGATGTAGATTAGGCTATACATGGATATAGTACAGAGAGGTATTAAAAATAACTTTTAGTCATGGATCATTGTAACACAGCAATATTTTGTCTTTTTGCACAGACTAACAGTACATATTGTGAGATTCCTACAATATCTGTCCCATCCTCAGTTGACATGACATCTGGTAGCTCTCCAGGGACTTTTGCTTCCCTAACCAACTCTCTAAAGGAGCTTGGCAATTAATAATGCTCCCAATAAGTTTTCCTGTTCTTTCTCTTCATTTATGTTTTCATTCCTTATTCCACCTTGGACATGCACACAGGAGAAGGACTGACATGCATTTGGATGCACTGAGGTGTCAGCCTCATTTTCCAGGATCCTGTACTTTCAGCTGGTGTAAATGTCAGGTGAAATGCCACAGAAACCCGTCAATGTTGAGCACCTGAGGATAACAACAGTAGCCTCTTCCTTTCCCCTTAATAACTGTCTCCTTTTACATTTCATACACAATGATTTCATTCTCTCATTTGTGAGTTTTAAAATTATATTGATTGCAGCAACCACATTTCCATTCCCCAACTCTGCAGCTTACCTGTAAAGGAAAACAAAAGGCTAATCTACCCTTTTTAGCTTTCCAAAGCTGAAGGGACCTGAACTGTTTACTGTCTCTGAAGTGCAGAGGGCAAAGACTCTGTCTGTTTCAATTGGAATTCTGCAGATTCCCTCTAATATGTAAATATTCTTCCATGCTGAGATGCAGAGTATTGTAGGTGGGACTTAGAGGGAATTACTACTATATTCCATTCCTCTTACTATATGGATGACTGTATCATATGTGTGTACATTGTTATGGTTCCACCGCAACACAGAGGAAAGTCTTGCCATATCTTTGCCACAAGTCTTGGTTATTTGCTTTCTTTGTAACCAAGGTTTATTTATATAAAATCCTACCAAGGATAAGGAGACACGTGAGTGAAGGCATCTCTACTCATTCAGGAGCCAAATATCGTTGCTGGGTTTTTTTTGTTTTTTTTTTTTTGCATCAAAATCAGTTAGGTAATACTATGCCTATTAAATATATTTTTCAGGTTTGCACAGTGCATACAGAAGCAGAGTTTAAGTTGGAGTGATGTCAGCTGCCCAAAGATGGGATACAAATACTCTCTTGATTAGCCAGGTCCTGAAAAACAAAGCTATATCTACAACCAAAGCTACACATACAGAAAAATAAGAGTAATCATACTAGTAAGAGACTATTGGCACAATAGTAAAAACAACAGTACCAACTTAGTAGAAATACATAATTATCCAAAATTTTGAGGAAAAACTGCTGCTTTATCTTATCTGAAACAAGACAGATTGAATTTTGTATATACTGCCTATACTTTTCATTGTGGAATTTTGAATATGAGCTAGCTAGGCTCATGGCATTATATTCATCAAGGATTCATCAAGGGAAAAGCAGTGAGCAAGATGTGTTTAAGAACTGTACAAATCCTCAGGTCCTAGCAATAGCACTGAGGCAGTAATGCTGATGCTGGGACAGTCATCTACTCACACTCAATTCCCTGCTGCTTTTACAATTATTATAATTGCTTTATTTCAGTTGTTAGTGGCACAGTGTTAGCTTGCTTTTGTTAATGCTCTGTGACACCGTTTCAAGATCTGTGCATGAACTGTTTATTTTGCCCTTAGATACTCTTAACGATGAGATGGGGAGGAGTAGGTCCAGGCAGTCATGAAGAGTATCATTTTTTGTAGGACATGTGTTGATTGAGAAAAACAAACATATGCAAATAAGAAGAATGGACCACATAGAAGCAGTAGCATTTTGCAGAGATGGTTTTGGTTTCAGATAGATGGCAGGAGGTAGCACATACAGTGAAGATTTTAGTCTTCCCATATTCGGTATATTTTCTGAAATGTCTTTTCTTTTTATCCAGAGCCCAGACAAGGTCTATCATCTCTCTTGAAGTCTATAATAAAATCTGACAAATGTGCATAGTGTATTTGTCAGAGGCTTGGGGTTTTTGTTTTCCTCTGTTTTCACAGTATGGTATTAAATGGTGCCAGAAATGAACTTAGAATCAAAGCCGGTGCAGTTCAGGATCAAATTCAATTTAGGGAAAACTATAATTTTATTCTTGATACGGCAAAAATCAAATCCATTTTGCATAGGTTCATATTGGAGAGAGGAACTGGATCAAAGACAAATAAATGTTAGAAAAGTATATTCTTGTTTGAGTGTTGAAAGCTGAAAAATACTCAGAGTAGTTATGCACATAGATTACTGGGTATTCCCATTTAAATCACCAATACGAATTTCAGGTGTAGATTGTTTGCTTCCTTTCATCTCTTGACCTTTTTACAGTTTCAGAGGATTGAAAGAAGCCATTAAATCCTTACCACATTTAACTTGGCAATATATACAACACAAAGGAAGGATTTGTTTAACAAAATTTTACAGGCATGGCATATCAGTCTTTTTTTTTCAGTGTAAACATTTCCATAGTCTCTTTTTTGACAGATGTTAGTGATTTGTTCTCAGTGAAAAATTGTGATGATTTCTGAAGGGATCAGATCCTGTCAGGGCAAATGGAAAACAGAATCAACGGAATGTAATTGATAAATAAGTTCTGTTGCAAGATTGTGATCCTAAGGTTGATATGCAGTCCTTACCACTTCCCCTTGCCCTCCTATTTCTAGGATGAATGCCCTCAATTACATAATTTCATTTTCTTACCCTCAGAATAGTTCCATTTTCCGATGAAATGGTTTGCAGGAACAATACATGAAATATTGAGAAATAGACCATGGCTACCAGAATGCTCTGTGAAAATCTACTCCAGCCTTGGCTGAGTTTCTCCTTGTGGGTGGTGACAGGGGTTCAGGTCAATCCACCAGTGCCCTGCTTCTACCTGACCTGTCTACCACCCACTGCAAAAAGACCTGGCATGAAACAATGCCAAAAGTGCACATATTGTGTAGCCCAACTAATCTCTCCAATCTACCCCCAACACCTATGGTGAACAGAAAGGCAGGGAATGATTTTCAGCACTGTGAAGAAACTCTTTAGAGAGGAAAAACTACTGCACTGGAAATGTTTCTCAACCACTTACCAAAGATCAAACAATTATTTTATATTATATTTATATTTCTCAGCCTTGTACATTATCCACACAGTGATTATAGTGTTTACATTTCATGAAGACATATATTTTAAAATATATTTCAGAAAATGAACTCGAGTGTTTTTCAGGTCGCAGGAGAAATTTCTTGCCTTTTCTGGCTATTCTCTGTTCAGCAAGAATGTATTTCATACACAAGGATAAATTATGGTAGCCCATGGGAGTCAGTGCCATATTGTGCTGCTCACACAGATACCCATGGGCTTGCAGAAGAGAGCTCTGTTTGCTCAAGAGCAAGATCTGGTACTTCTCATAATAGGAGGTCATATTACCTTAATATGCCTCTGTCCATAGGTCTGTCTGATGAGTAACATCTGTTCCCATAACAACTGCCTCTCCAGCAAGAGAGATGGGCTCTGTGGCATGATGAAAATAAAAGTAGTCCACAGGCAATCCTGTTCTAATGGAGTAAGTGGTCCCAGTAAGGAAGAGAAACCTCTCTATGGGCATGATTCAAACCCTACTGGGGTCAGCAAGAGACAGTACAGCAAATTTGGCATGTTTCAGATTACTACACAGGAATACCCCTATTTCTGCTTATATGTGTAAAATAGTAGTGCTATCAGAAGTGATGAGATATATCAATTTCAATCAAACTTTTCTGTATTTCTTTACCTTCTCATCAACACACACAGGAAAATGTGGTTCAGGTTGCAGTCATATTGATACAAGAAAAGAAAGATTTTGCTGGGGTGTGTGACAACAGAATTCTCTCCCATGTTCTTCTATACCTAGGAAAACCACAGTAGTTAATATAATTAGCAATGGAGAACTATCAGCTTTCTCACAGCAGGAGAGATTCGTGCAAAGGGAAATTAGGGAAAACAGTGGGAAAGGGACTCCTGTGCTTTGTTTCCATTCAAAAGAACACAGTGAAATCCTATTCCTAACAGGTAAAACTAGCTTTTTGGCTCCATTCAGCTCCCGGCACCCCAGACAATAACATCAGTGGAATTACCAGTATTTCCACTGGAAATGGGAAAAAAAAACCATCTGAAAATACTGAGGAATAAAGTTAGCTTGGGAGACAGTAACTCAGTTTCACAAGTTTCAATGTTTTAAAATGAATTTTAGTTCTCCAGTGGAATAAAAACAAGTCTGAACATTTTGTCACAATGTTATTGTACAGAAACATCTGTTTTCTTATTACAAAGCATGAAGTTTTCCTCTGATTCTCTCTCACCCTCCTCCTTTCTTTTTCCAGCCTCTCTTGTTCCCTCTCTCCTTCTTTGTCACCAGAGGTAGCTGCAGAGCCCTGGATCACAAATGCTTTTCAATTTTTTTGAAATCAATACATTTATGTGAGTTAGTTCATCTTTTCATCAAATATTCATTCTGTCAAGAATGTTCATAAATAACTCTACTCAGGAGAAATCCCCAAAATTTGATATCTTGCATACCTAGTTGGACAGTCAGCTGCTCAGCTAGGGTCCCTGGGTGAAAAGCACACAGTGAACTGCTGATACGACAGTCCAATAGACTAAAGATTTCTGGGCTAATCTCCTATTTTATTTTTTATTTTTTGCACAGAATATAAAGCCTATTATACTCCCTTTGGCCTATTCTTACCATACAAAACACATATTTAATTAAAGCATTTCTCCTCACCGCTTTGTTTTCTTGAAACTCATCCCAAGGATTTTAGGGATATACCTGAAGAAAAAAAATCTGTCTAGCCTTACAATCCTCTATTTATCCATGTGTGCACTTTACCATGGAAATGGTAAACAAATCTTTTAAACGATGAGACCCATATCCTGCCAGATCTATTTCTTTAAGTATAAACTACCAGATTACAAAGTCACCTCAGACACAGAGCCTGCACCCTGGTTTAGCATCCTGACTTCCACAGAGACAGGCATGCTTATTTTTCTTGGAGGTCAGAAAGGCTTTTACTGCTGTGCTGACATTTGACATCACCTTCTTCCTTTTGCATCTGAAAGAAAATACGCAGTGCTAAAATGACAATAAAAATGCATTGCTACATTTAAGTGACATGGGTTATATATTTCTGTTCATCAACAGCTTTTTTACAGGAGCCAGAGAAGGATTTGTTACCCTTGAAGTATAGAAGGTTCAAACATAACTGAATTTTTTCTACTTTCCTTTGACTGAATCTCCAATTCTAGAAGCTCTGTCTTAAAGAAGTGGTGCCTTTTGGGTGGGGGGAAAAAAGGGAAAATATTCCAATTAGAAACAATTTAACTTCTCTGTCACATTTGGCCTTCATGCCTCAATAATCCCTTGAGCACAGCTCATAAATAATGAGAGCTCAGAGACTGGCTGTACAATTCCAGCACATTCTATTGATTTCAAGGGGATGCACAAAAGGATAGTACACATCCTTAAGGCAAAAGCATGTATTGTTTGTTGGTCTTCTAGCAAATATATATTGCTAGTATTTTAATTAATGTTTATTGAGTACTGCCGATAGGTATACAGAGCATAAAAAGAGTCGCTGTATTTGAAGAGAACTGATTTTTATCTGTTTATTTCTTTATAGTTTCCCTGCTACCCATTTCATACCTTATGTCATAGTTCTATGCAATATAGATTAAAAATATTGTGATTTGAAAAAAAAATTATAATGAGGGAAGTACAAGCAAGCGAGCATCAAGAGAGAACGCCATGTTTAAAGAAAAAAAAACATATACACAAACAAACAAACTAAACATTTTCCAGGAGCAAATAGTCAACAGAATGTATAAACTTGTTTTAATTTTTCTGAAATGAAAAAAAATTAATTTATATACATCTAACTAGACAGCTAGAGAGAGAGCTGAAGTGAGTTTACCAGTTCTATTGCCTTCAATAGATCTGCCTTTTTTGTTTATCAGCAGACTAATAACTTCAGTTTGGCAAAATGGCAAAATCTTTGCAAATAATGACAAAAAAATCAAACAAAAAAAACCCAGCAGTTTAAGAAAAGCAGGGGGAGAGATGACACAAATTTGCTCCATAAACTTTACAGAAGCATACCCATCAGGAACATGAAGAAAAGAAGGAGACATAAGTCACTTTGTCATGATCCAGCTCATGGTAAATAACATCTTCACCTTGGGTTATAAGAATGACATACTCCCAGGAATTGATTGGTTTATTTGAAGATGTTAGAAGGGAAGGAATCAACGTACAGTTGCTGGACAAAGACAGAAACAAGTAGGAGAATTAAAAAATCTAAATTTGGATTCTAGTGTAGTATCTTTATAATATATTTAAGGGAATCTTATTGCAACGTTACTCCTAAGGGGATATTATACATTTTAAGGGGGTTTACATTAGCATGAGTTGAATGATTCTTCTGCCCTCAATCTTCTACCTTTAAATTCTTTCCAAGTAGTTTTTCAGGGATCAATTTCCTAAAAGTAAAGGGACTAATTTCATAACGGTATATGTTTTTTCTTTCCTCTGCAGGCTTAATTGAGTGATAATTGAGTATCTTGTTAGCAGCACAGAAATGAATAACTCAACGTACATAAACTCTTCCTCTGAAAATGTAATAGCTCTGGAGAGCCCCTATAAAACTATTGAAGTGGTCTTCATCGTCTTGGTGGCGGGGTCTCTCAGCTTAGTTACCATAATTGGGAACATCCTGGTCATGGTGTCAATCAAAGTCAACAGGCACCTGCAGACTGTCAACAACTATTTCCTGTTCAGCTTGGCCTGCGCTGACTTGATCATAGGCATCTTTTCCATGAACCTATATACCCTCTACACTGTGATAGGCTACTGGCCCTTAGGGCCTGTGGTATGTGACCTCTGGCTGGCTCTTGACTATGTGGTCAGCAACGCGTCTGTGATGAACCTCCTTATCATCAGCTTTGACAGATACTTTTGTGTCACCAAGCCTCTGACATACCCTGTAAAGCGGACCACTAAGATGGCAGGCATGATGATTGCAGCTGCATGGGTTCTCTCCTTCATCCTGTGGGCCCCTGCAATCCTCTTCTGGCAGTTCATTGTAGGGGGAAGGACTGTCCCCGACAAGGACTGCTACATTCAGTTTTTTTCCAATCCTGCTGTCACTTTTGGCACTGCCATTGCAGCTTTCTATTTGCCTGTTATAATCATGACTGTTCTTTACTGGCAAATCTCTCGAGCCAGCAAGAGTCGGATAAAGAAAGGGAAAAAGGAAGCTGCCCAAAATCAGGATCCAGTTTCCCCCAGCCTTGTCCAAGGTAAAATAGTGAAACCAAACAATAACAACATCCCAACTAGTTCAGATGGGTTGGAACACAACAAAATTCAGAACGGAAAAACCACTGGAGAGAGTGTGACGGAAAACTGTGTTCAAGGGGAGGAGAAGGACAGCTCCAATGACTCCACCTCAGTGAGTGTGGTCCCTTCCAATACAAAAGAGGATGAAGCTGCCAAAGATGCCAG
Organism: Numida meleagris; assembly: GCF_002078875.1. NCBI lineage: Eukaryota > Metazoa > Chordata > Aves > Galliformes > Numididae > Numida > Numida meleagris. The sequence goes on along the minus strand of NC_034409.1, from coordinate 58,580,846 downwards.
CCAGACTTCTGCCTCCCAAGACCATCTCAAAGTGGAGAACTCCAAGCTGACATGCATCAGGATAGTAACCAAGTCCCAAAAGGGTGACTGCTGTGCTCCCACCAACACTACTGTGGAGATTGTAGGCACCAATGGGGATGAGAAGCAGAATAGTGTAGCCCGGAAAATCGTCAAGATGACGAAGCAGCCAGCCAAAAAGAAACCACCACCTTCTAGAGAGAAAAAAGTGACAAGGACCATTTTAGCCATCCTCCTGGCCTTCATCATCACCTGGACCCCATACAACGTGATGGTGCTCATCAACAGCTTCTGTGCGTCCTGCATCCCTGGTACTGTATGGACCATAGGTTATTGGCTCTGTTACATCAACAGCACCATCAACCCTGCTTGTTATGCTCTCTGCAATGCCACATTCAAGAAGACCTTTAAGCACCTTCTTATGTGCCATTACAAGAATATAGGAGCAACAAGGTAAAGAAATAAATAATTATAATAATAAAATAATGGAAAACGTGAAGAAGCTCCAAATTAAATTATAAAACAAACAAACAACAATGCCATAGCACTTTATGTTCTATTATGGAATGTGCAATCAAAGACATTAGAGGAAATACTGAGATGGAGCATCAACTCCACTTCTGAGAACTACACTAAAGATCTTTTTTTTTTCTAATCACTGACAATAAATCTTGAGGACGTGCATAAGTTCTGAGGAGTTATTCAAGTCTATGGACCGAAGGCACAGTTTCTTACTTTCTGAGAGTATTCTGAAGAAGGGCTTTCGAATCTATGTTTGCTTGGGTTTTTTTGGTCACTGTATCTATCTATTTTTTCTCTGTGTGTTTAAAATGTCTCCATCTAGGGAAAAAAAATAAGGGAACTCAAAAAATAATGTTGTGGAAGAGACATAGGGGCTTGAAAGTACTTTACAGAATCCAAATCGTAGTAGGTTTCTAAAGCTCAAGGTTGTCTAAAGATTTTTGTTTGCGTCATGTGAGAAACATAATGTTATGTAAAACATGATGAAACGTATTTTATGTCTTTTATGACACTCATTTCCAAAACTGCAAGATTTATGAAAGTGTATTTTTGCTCAACATGTAACCATTGCCTAATATGTATCAGTCTAAGTTTGCCACTTACCCCCTTCTAGGGGCTTTTGTCCCATGATCCCTCCACTAAGTCAAAATAAAAGTGAAAAAAAAGATAGCCTTTCCAGCTTGCTACATCCCAGGACTGTTTTAGCATTCATGCAAGCCAAAGCTTTTGAGACAATTTTGTGCACTTTGTCATATAAAATCCACCCATGAATTGTTTTTTTACTTCCACCCATCTTTTCTTCCCTTTTGTACCTAAGCTTTCTAGGGCACAAAGACAGAATATCAAAAGAAGTTGTAAATTCAAAGATCTCATCAACTCAGCCACCATGTTGGCCAAACTAAGAGCCTCAGGTGAAGACTAGAAATGAGCTAGGAAAATAGAGGTTACATCCTTTTAAAATTACATATACAGACGAAGCCACTGCTGAAAAAACAGTTAATTTGAAATGATTATGTTCTTAATCAGTCAAAATCCTCAATTTACTTCTTGAGGAAAAGAAAGAGAGAAGCTGATGTGCCCATATAGATCATGCTCTGTCTAAGCCCTTAGTGTGAAACAAGAGTCCTACCTAGATGTATCATTGACAAGATCTTTACTTTGTGTAAAAGATTTTGGCTACTTTTCATTTTGTGCTACATAGAGCAATATTTTCACTGTATGCCAAGAGAGAAAACTAATAATAAGGCTGAGAAGAAAACCGTGATTATTCAAAACCAGATACCAAAATAGTCTAGATTGCGGGCTGGCAAGGATCAAAGTTGAGTTATTATCCGCTACTCTGCACCAGCTCAAATCTGTATTATTTCTGCCTGGCAAAGAATTTACTATTTCAATATTAAATATTTATTGCACAACTGAGCACTGTGTGGATAGGATGAAGTGTATCAGATTACTGAAAACTGAAATTGTCTGTGAATGTTGCGTATTACAGTTACCTCCTTCTCCATAACTCTAACTTCCAGGCAGTACAGGAGGTAAACCTACGTATTTTATTACCAAAAAGCAGTTTGCTGCATAGTCTCTTGAGAGACTGTTTTCTGGAATGAAAGCCACCTACAAAACGGGACACTAAAACATTCTATTATTTCACGTTACCGTATTAGTCTTCCAAAATGCACTTTGAAATAAAATCCTTCAAGATTGTGGGAAAATTAAACTTCCAGACTTAAGTTTTACATTTGACAAGCTGACTGGAGAAGAGTGTCAAAGCACTTTAGCACTATGATAATTTTCATGTTTCAAGGTACAAGTTTCTAGTAGAAAGGGAAAATGAGGAGGATTAAACTGCAGTAAATTAAGGCCACATTATATTTTGGATGAGTATATCTTACTAGGCATTCGTCGATTTTACACCTCTAGTGATTTCATTCTGCTACATCTAAGTGTCTCCATGCAGCCAGTACTCTAATTTTCCAAACCCCACTCGCATGGAATCATGTTTACTACCACAAGTTTCATCTTCATGCTGATAAGAAACAGTTACTCACTACTAAGTCTTGCAAAACTGAGTGAGTCTTTCAAAGCTACATCCACTAGGCCTATCTTGACACGTCAGGGGAGAGAGTTACATGATCATTTCTACATAATTCATTCTCCTAAAGTGTTAAAAATAAATACAGGGAAAAAAAATTAAAAATAAAATATGTTTTTCTAAATCTTACTTCTTTAGAAAAGTTGGATAAAATAAACTCATCTGTTCCTTTCTTTCAGCATGTATTTTAGGTATCAACAGTACAGACATCCAAAATGGGAAAGAATGTATACCAGATGATTGTAGTCTTGCCAGTGTGACGTCTGTCTACAAGAAGGGCTGGAAGGAGGGTCTCAGGAACTAGAGGCCTCTCGGCCTGACCTCAGTGTCAGGGAAGGTCATGCAGCAGATCATCTTGAGTGCAATCATGTGACATGGGTAAAACAACCCAGGGATCAGCCCTAGTCAGCATGGGTTTATGAAAGGCAGGTCCTGCTTGACCAACATCATCTCTGTCTATGACCAGGTGACACACCTGGTGGATTAAGGAAAGGCTGTGGATGTAGTTTGCCTAGACTTCAGCAAATCCTTTGACTCCGTCTCTACAGTATTGTCCAGCAGTAGTTGGCAGAACATGGCTTGGATAGGTGTAATGTTCACTGGGTAAAAAACTGGCTGGAGGGCCTGGGCCAGAGAGTGGTGGTGAATGGAGTTAAATCCATTTGGCAACCAGTAACTAGTAGCATTCTTCAGGGATCAGTATTGGGCCTGTCCTGTTTAGTAACTTTACTGATGATCTGGATGAGGGAATTGAATGCATTCTCAGTTAGTTTTCAGATAACACCATGTTGGGAGGAAGTTTTGATCTGCCCAAGGGTAGGAAGGCCCTACTGAGGGATCAAGATGGGCTGGATCTCTGAGGCCAACAGGATGAGCTTCAACAAGACCAGGTGCCAGGTTCTTCACTTTGATCACAACAACCCCATGCAATGCTAGAGGCTTGGGGCAGATTGGTTCGCAAGTCAACAGCCAGCTGAACATGAGCAAGCAGTCTGCCCAGATGGCAAGAAGTCCAATGGTATCCTGGCTTATATGAGAAATAGTGTAGTAAGGAGGCAATCATCCCTCTGTACTTGGCACTGGTGAGGCTGCACCTCAAGTACTGTGTTTAGTTTTGGGCCTCTCACTACAAGAAAGACATCAAGGCCCTGGAGCATGTCCAGTGAAGCTGAAAGCTGGCTACAAAGCTGGTGAAGAGTCTGAAGCACAAGTCTTGAGAGCAGAGGCTGAGAGAATTGGGACTGTTTAGTCTTGAGAAGAGGAGGCTCCGGGGAGACCTTATCACCCTCTACAATGACCTGAAAGTTGTGTCAAGGTGGGGATCGACCTCTTCTCCTGGGTAACAGTTGACAGGATGGGAAGTAATGGTCTTAAGTCATGCCAGGAGAACATTAGGAATAATTTCTTCTCCAGAAGAGTTGTGATGCATTGGAATAGGCTGCCCAGGGAGGTGATGGAGTCACCTTCCCGGGAGGTTTTCAAGAAAACCAGTGTCTACAATGTGGAATTGAAGGATATGATTCAGTGGGTATGGTAGTGATGGATTGACAGTTGGACTAGATGATTTTATAGGTCTTTACCAACCTTTATGATTCTACGATTATTTCACCTTTTAGCTTCAATTTTCCAGCAAGTATGCAAAGGCTTTATTCCAGGCATGTCTAACCTGCTGGCCACATGAGCTCCGGGAGAGCTCATACTGCAGCCTGCCCCCTGCACCACACTATCATGGAGGTGGCTCTTCCCTTCTGAGCAGTTCAGCCAAGACCCAGGCGAACATCCATCAATTAGCAACAACCAAACATCAGTGTGCTATTAATGCTGTCTCAGCTGAACCCAGGACAAGGGGAAGACACAGTACAGTGCTAACTCAAGATATGGCAAATAATATACATTTTTGATACTTTGGCTAAACACAGTACTTTGAACGATGAAAAATAGGCAGCCTTGATTTCCATCTTGATAAAGGAGTTTTAGAATAGGTTTCAAGACTGAAAAGAATATAATTAATTTGTGAATTTTCAGTAGACAAATACATTATCTACAAATTTTCAAATGGAAGGTATAGAGTTGCAATCCAACATTCAACTCAAAAATTCAATCATGTCTTTTTACCAGATTTTTGTATGACCTATCTTACCACAGAAAAATATCCCTCACTTCACAACCACACCTTATATATGTCGCCACTTTTTGGCAGTATATACATTTGTGAACAACTGTTCTCAAGGATGAAGTGCAAGAAGAGCAAAATTTCATCAAAAAATCACTAACGAGCTCCTTGAAAAATCAGTAAGAATTGCGAACACTTCCATCAAACCAGACATTAATGCATTAGTTTCACAAAAACAAGGTCAAATACCCCACTAGATTTATGCTTTGTTGCTTTTTTGTTTCAGTAAAAAAGACAATATATATTAAAAAAAAAACCTAATGTTTGTTACCTATTTACATTAACTATGTATTTTATATGCAGCCCAAGATAATTCCTTTTCATTCAGGCCCAGGGAAGACAAAAGGTTGGGCTCCCATGCTTTATTCTGTTTTTTGAAGCTGTCACTTGTTCATTAATTATGAGTTCCTCCAATAGCTGAGGATATTCCTATAGGTTAAGAAGTGTAAGATATTCATTACAATTATACTTTTTCATCCTGTGATTTCATAACACTCAACATACCTTGAGGAAAGAATTTGTTTTGGGGCCAGTATTCATGAAACAACGGAAAAAGATAGTTTTAAATAAAGTTTTCCAAAATTTTCCCTTAAGTCACCTCCACTTTTGATCCTAAAAGACAAAATTATTTTTGCTGTGCTGTTGCATATTTAAGAGGTTTGCAAGAAACATAATCCTGTGTGTTTCCATCTTGTTTCATATATATCTATGTTCACAGCTGTTAAAATAGGTGAAACAACACACCTATGGTATGATCGCACAAGAAAGCAAAGACGCACACCAATATGGCTTATATTCATGGAAAATAATCATCTAACATTCAAGATGTTGCATGGGATTGAGTCTATGTTGTGCTTGCTGGCAGCTGGTGGGAGTTGCAGAGACAGTCCTTACTGATGACACTGTCTATCCTGTCCTGGAAGTAGAGAGGATGGCAGAGCCTGCCCTGAGACACTGGGAACTTCTCAGGTCTCTGGATCAGTAAGATAAAACACAGCACAATCTTTCAGGGCCACATAATAATCTGCTCTTTTGAACATCTCTCAAGCTCTCATTTCTTTGCTTTGTGTTCCAAACCACGTTTACCAGGTTTCACTCTCCTTCTGAAAGATAGTTCTGCAAGATGTAGATGATGATCTCGAAAAGCAGCTCTCTCTGGATACCTCTTCTGGCTTCCCAGGCTGTCACCTGCGTCCCAACCATCCCATGGCCCCTGACAGCCCTGCTGCTGGTGCTGCCACGTCTTCACACCAGGCTTGGCCAGAGGATCTCAGCAACTCTTCCATACAGTGTGCTGCACTGGCCACTTTGGTTTTACACAGAAGTTGAGAAAACTCTGTGGGTGACTCATGAAAAAACACCAAAAACAACAAATACTGCAGTGAGCAGTTCTCATCTTCTCATCTTCTTCCTCTTAATCATTTCCAGAAGCAGCTAAAACCAAAAAGGCCCAGCTATTTAGAGTAGCCCTGCTGCAGCAGGACTGTCCCATCAGCAGTCCATGGTGAGTGACTCACTCTCTCACAGGCCATCCTACCCTCACTCTTCAAGGAAAGGACAATGGCCTGGTGATCTGTCAGTCTGACTGGCACATTCCTAAGTATTAATGATATCTGTGGTAAAAAATATTTATATATAAATTAATTTTTAAAAAAATCAGAAGAGAAAGAAAGAATCTGAATCAATATTCAGAAGCTTGTTTTCCAATTAGTACAAAATCTGAGGAAAACTTGTCAGCCTTATGTTTAAAATTTTCATTTGATGTATCAGAAACCATGAGGGTTCATTTGGAGACAGCAGTGTTTGAACATTTCCTGATGAAAAATAGTCTGAAATCAACCAACACATATATATGAGTCAAATTTCTTCCTTCCTTCCTTCTCTCTTTTCTCTCTTTCCTTTCTTCAGCCTCACAAATGCTTGTGGGTATGAGAGTGTTCAAATAGACTCCAAGGATCACTTGTGAGTTATCCACCAAGTGTGAAAGAGACAAAAGCAACAGCTAAATCCATCAGCCCTCTATTTCATGGTTGTTTTGGGCTTTTTGTTTTTTGGGGTTTTTCTGGTGAAGGAAAATAAATCAACAAGAGGAATCCTCTTTAGAAAATGTGGCTGGGGTGAGAACAGTCCACTCATTTTTGAGACCTCAGAGTGTAGCAGTTGCTCCCAGCCATCCCAGCTGTAACAGAGGCAGAAGGAGGTGCACCCTATTTTTTTGTTTGTTCGTTCTATCTCCTCATGGATTTGAATATTTACTTTATCTGCTCTTACATGGGGCTTGCTAGTAAATTCACTAATTCCTTCCCTAATATTTATTATTTTACCCCTTCTCTTCAATCCTGTTGACAGAGCACCTGATTTCTCTAATGTTGCTAAGGTGACACTATTAAAATTTTTCACCTCAGTTATCAGCATTTTGCCTTGCCACTCCTGTTACCCAAAACAATTGCTGGTACTGGCCCTGCTTGTTGTGTTTAGGACCAAGTTGCTAAAGCATCCTTACAGCCATGTTATGCTACAAGGATAGGAAACATGCTGCTAAAATTTGTTTTCCTTCTTTCCCTTTACAAAAATTCCTAAATATCTTTACTTCTCACAAAACAGGGAGCTTCCTGTGTGAAGTCAAACTTAGGAAAGAAAAGAACAACTGGAAAACAAGCTCTGGGCCTTTGGGTGCAGGTGTTTACTGACAGGAAATGGGCTTAGAATCCAGTAGCCTTCAGTATTTTTAAAGCTCTCCTCCTGGATGGCTCTGTATTCAGAGCTGCCAGCAAGGCAAATGGTAGAAATTGAGCAGCTAAAAAGAGTTAGGCTTCTTTCCCCCCCTGGGTCTACAGATATTTTATAAAACTTGTCTAGAGACACTCACTGGAGACAGTATGCCATTTATTTTTCCTGTATAATCATGAACAGCTCTACACTTCTAAGAAATCTTTCTTTTTTAATTTATAGAAAATCTTTCCCTGAAGGAAGCTGATAGATGGCCCTTAATTTGCTGTGGCTTCTTTTCTTGTTTCTCTTTCTGCCTTTCCTCTTTTGTCACAGGCTTGACAAAAAGCTTTTTTCTTCCTTCACTTTAAGAAGTATCTGAAACCTGTGTTTTAGCTACAGGTATGTAGTTTCTCTTGCTTTTCAGGCACTGTGAAAGTTGGTATTCAGACTCTTAAGTCCACCAAAAATATTGTCTTCTCCCCTCTGCTGATGTCCAAAATACTGTGTGTAGAAAGTAGTTTTGTAAATCCTTTCTTCACTGGTTTTAATTTGGAATGAAGAAAATTCCTCACATGAAATGAAATCAGCTCTCTTCCTCCCCAGTTTTATTATGTCCATATGGGAAACAACAGTGGATGATGGTAAAGAGTGAGTGTTCTTACAGTGGAATATCAAGTAGCAACATGCACACATTTATGTTATGTCCTGGGCAGTGCTAAGGCAGTCTTCCCTTCCCTTGGCTGCCCTTTTATTCCCAGACTTACTGGAAGAGTATTCACTGGAAACCCATGATTAAGAAAGTAATTATAACAAGGTTGAGATGGACACCAATCATTCACCTCAACCAACACAATTATTTCTGCGTGTTTGGTTTTTTTTGTTCCTTCCTTTGCTATGGCCTTTTTTTCTATATTATGGAACTAGTGGGTCACATGAGCATATTAGTTCTCCCAGGTCTTCAGTTTACTGGGTAGATTTGTTAGAGGTATTCCATAGGGAGTTGGACTAGATGGCCTTCAGAGGTCCCTTCCAACTCTAAGGCTTCTATGGTTACATAGTTAAAATAAAAGGGAGGAAAAAATCAAGTGTTTTTTCCCCTCCCAAAGTTTTGCATAACCTGAAAAATTCCATTGGGTTGCTACTTTTTTTCCCCACCCTTTTATAATGAGTTATTATATATTAGGGTTGTTGTTTGGGGCTTTTTGGCTTTGTTTTGTTATTTCTTTTTTGTGTGTTAGAGAGTACTTGCAAAGAAGCACATAGAAACACTTTTAGGTGCCCCAAAGTGCTCTGACTCTGGGAAAACCAGCTACGGATAGCATGTGAGGCAAGTGTTTAAGGTGTTTATTATCATAATCTTTGGAAGGAATGACTTCTTTGAGTATTTAACCTTTGGATTGGTTCATCTGGCAGCTCTGAAGAAAGCACAGGGGCATAGGCTTAGTATGCCCTAACTTTGTAAAGGGAAGGACAGGTCGATGTTCAATTGCCTTTTTTCTCCTCTTCTGGCTTGTGCAGGCTGCTGGAGTAGGGGAGGGATTTCTTTCCCCACTAGTTCTGTCTCTGCACTTTTACTCCAAAGACAGCCATTCTTTGAAGTACAAAATGGTTGTAACAGTATTAGTAATAAAAACTATATGGGGAAGAGTACCATGGTTGCCAATAAATGGACCTTCAAATAATTTTCCCTTAATACTGGGGCCACTTTGTAGAGGTGGTTGGAAAAACAGAGATTAGCAGTCTGTAAATACCTTTAGATAGTGTGTTTTAACATTACCAGCAGCATATCTTGACTATGTACAGAAATAATACAGTATGTGTAGTGCTATTCAAATTAAGTTATAATGTAAATATATCTGCAATGAATGTCCAATTATCTTCAAGCTCTATGTACAAGGAAGAACCTCATCTCTTCTTGAGACTTTTTCTAACTTAACGGTATGGAAAATCTGTTATCCATTTATATATATATCTGAAACAATTGTGTTCTTTTCTTCAAAATAAATACTGAAAAGAAGGGAATGCATTACATGAACATGATATCAAAAATCCTATCGTAGGACTGAGAACTGTGGCTCTTACAAGTCGGGGACTGGTCAAATTCTTGATGCTGTACATTTGATCTCATAAAGAAGATAAGCACAAGTTTATGGTTAGCATTGTAAAGCTGACCCATTTGATTATATATAAATTATAGATATATATTTATATAGTCTGTATAGATATATACGTATTATGCACAATATTCATACAGTGAAAGTAAAGTTTGATAAAGTCACATTAGCTGGGAATTTTGTTGTAATGTTATGCTCCATTTGGAGAAAGAGCACCTGTCTTATTCAGCAACATTCAAACATGTTATGCAGAATAAAGGAAGAAGGTGCTTCACCAAAACAAATCATGAAGGAATGAGGTGATGAGGGTTTGAAATTACACAATTAAACTACATGCAATATATGTGTATGTACTTCTGCTAAGCTGTATCCCTAGTTAAAGCATTGCATTAAACAGCAAATTATAACAATAATAAAAGTGTTTTTGTATGTGGTATCTGTCTTTCCTTTTATTGAGTGAACTACCATGTAAAACGTAAAATAGGGATAATAAGTGTAGAAAAAAGTTTTCCTGCAGCAGCCTCAAGAACAGGAGATTGTAGTAATTAAGAGAAAAAAAAATCTAACTTCCTTTTCCCTGGCCTTCTTGGTGAGGGTAGAGATCAAGAGATGTCTAGAGAACCACATAACTCATCCTTGTCTTGTCCACATCTCTTTTTTGTGCCTCAGTTAACCTCCTCTGATGATTTTGCTTCTCATAGATTTTCAGCTTTAACTGCAACACTCATGTTGGAGGATCTTTACTGTTCCTGTGTTCTTGGGACTTCACCTATATTTGCCCTCTCTGTGTAAGGCTTCCCATCAATGCCCTTTGTTCTGTCATTCCTTCAGGCCATGTTCATCTATTTCACCATCTTGCTGTTAATAACCTTTCTACAATGAAAGACCACTTTTTCCACGTGTGTTTTTCTTAAAAATATCAGATAAGTTTGTTTTTGAAAATATTCCCTCACTTGCCTTGTCTTCAAATTTCTTGCACTCTTCAAACTATATACTCTACTGGTAGGGATGCAAGGTGGAAAAATATTACAGTTCCTTCACTGGTCAGAAGACAATTGTTAAGATCACAACAAAGACAAAAAATAAAAAATAAAAAATAAAAAAGGTATCTGAACAATTTTTTTCCAAAGCCACCATCTTTTTACTTCTGAATCATTTCTTCAATCCAATTACATCTGTTCAATTTCATCTCTTCCCGAGCAGACCACTGGTTTTAGATCCTGATATTCTAACCATCACATCACAGAACCACACACATAACTTACGTGTCAGTATACCACTATGGTCCAAATAATTCTCTCTCACACACACAGTGTGCCATCCTATAATCACCAGCATTTGGCTTCAGGTGGGACTCAAGGTGCTGATGGTGGGAGCTGCAACAAATGGAAGAAGTTTCTTGACATGCCAAGTCCTAAATCCCTTCTCAATGTATTTTGAAAAGCAGTGCCCAGAAAAAAAAATTTCAGCATTCCTTTTTTTATTATTTGTACACGGGCTTTAATTCACTTAAAACTACAGAAAACCTACAACCTCTTTGCCAGGTGCTCAATCAGTAATTCAGACCACTGAAGTTAAGCTCTTGTTTGTCTTCTAGAAGAGGTTGTGGCACATTTCACTGAACACACATATTTTGAAAAATGTAGCCTGAGCCAATCACACATGGGGAAAGGGAATTTACCTGGTATCAAGCTACTCATTTCATTGCTGAATTCACTCACTCAGGCTCGTTGTTTCAACACTGGGATGAGAACAATGTTATCTTTTTATTTAAAAAAAAATAGAATCAGACTCAAGCATAATAAAAAATGACACTTGAACCTCTATATACAGCCAGTAATATTTATGGCTAATGTAATATCTATTGGCTTTTGCCTTGCCCTCTCTGGACAGAGAATTTCAGACAATGTTCCCCAGACCAGAAGTGCCTTTATTCAGTACCACTCCATGAGGCCTTTTATTAGCAGAAAAGATTGTAAAGTATAACTACCTACTGTTTCATGGGTTCTGAAAATACCCTGAGAAAATCAATACAGAGAAATGCTGCTATTTTGTAAATCCATTAACTCTGCTTCTGGCCGTTTGCCAGCCATTGTATGCACCGTCTAGACATGGCAACCTACTTGACTGCACCAGGAAATGGACTTTACTGCCTTCTCATTGGAGCTTGCCAGCTTCATTTATACTGATACACAGAAGCAGGGGGAATAATAAAACCAACAAGAAAGATATAAAACAAATTGAGAGAAGAAAAAAAAAGCCTTCTGCCCTTAATTATTGCCCCGTCCTTCCTTCCTTCCTTCCTTCCTTCCTTCCTTCCTTCCTTCCTTCCTTCCTTCCTTCCTTCCCTCCTTCCCTCCTTCCCTCCTTCCTTCCTTCACTTCCTCCTTCTTTCTTTCCTCTTCTGCTCTCTCTTTTTCTTTCTTTCCTTTCTCTGTGGTGTCTAAGGTAACTCTCTGGGTTTCACACTCTCAGTAACAGCTTGCTGAAGGTGCTGAATAAATCACTATGAAAGCAAAGCCTTTGGCTTAAAAATGTGAAGCAACATAGTAGGGAAAGAGGTAAGAAAGAATGCCTCAAAAAGCTCTTGAGTTAATTCATTGTAGTTTGAAGTGCTAGGGCTTTCCTTACCTCCCATCATAATCACTGCTATGATTTCACCTGCTGTTGGAAATTCCTGAAATGGGGCTGAACAGGGCTGATCGGATCCCAATGGCATGGCAGCGATATTCATACATGGAAATGTTATCGGTGGCAGCTGCACCGAATCATTTTCTGAGCACAATGAGCACAATGGATCTGTGGCCTTACAAAATTCTTCCTGACAAAACTCCAGTGTAAAAAAGAGTACAGAGAAAGGTCAAAGCAGTTGAAATCCTCCAGCATAGAAGACATAGGTCATCATCCTTTACAGATGGGAAGACTGATAGCTCCAGAGGAATGCCAGTAGCCCAAGAGAGCAAGGGCTACCCTCTGTAAAAGCCGCATTCTTAGGCACAAATTAAGATACTCCTGGGTCTTTTGCCTAGCCTGTCTTTTTGGACAAGGGCTAAAACACTGCCAATAATTGCCTGAGTTATGACAGCAGTACAAGACTTCAGCTAAAGGAGCTAAACAGAGAAAAGTAAAGAAACTAAAAGTTTCCATTGGTTTATTTGGTATAATTTCCATGATAGATGGAAAAAATATATAATTTTATACAAGGATGGGCAAATGTCTTCTGGCTGGTGGATTTCAGATCATGCTGAGAAGGTTTGAGTTATACAATTACAAAATAATAAGGTTGGTTGGAAACTTTTCAGTGAATTTTTTTCCACTATAAAATTCTGGGTGAGTTTGTTCTTTTGTTGTTGTTTTTTTTTTTTTTGTTTTTTTTTTTTTTTTTTTTTGTTTTTTTTGTTTTTTTTTTTGTTTTTTTTTTTGAGGAGGGGCAGGGGGAGATGTTCATTTTAGTGGAGTTGATGACTTTCACAGAATCACAGAATCATTAATCACAGAGGTTGGAAGGGACCTCAAGAGATCATCGAGTCCTATTTCCCTGCTAAAGCAGGTTCCCTACAATAGGTCACACAACTACATGTCCAGACTGGTCTTGAATATCTCCATAGAAAGAGACTCCACAGATTGTCTGGCAACCTGTTCCAGTGCTCAGTTACCCTTACCATAAAGAAGTTTTTCTGCATGTTAGTACAGAACTTCCTATGTACAAGTTTTAGGCCATTACTCCTTGTCTTATTGCTGCACACCACCAAGAAGAGCCTGGCCTCATCCATTTGCCTCCCACTTCCCTTTATAAACATTTATCAGATCCCCTCTCAGTCTTCTTTTCCCCAGGCTGAACAGACCCAGGTTACTCAGCCTTTCCACAAACAGGAGAAACTCCAGGCCCTTTATCATCTTTGTGGCCCTGTGCTGGACTCCTTCTAGGAGGTCCCTGTCTTTTTTGAACTGGGGAGCCCAGAACTGGACACAGTGTTCTAAACGTGGCCTCACCAGCACAGAGTAGAGGTGGAGGATCACCTCCCTCAACCTGCCGACCACGCTGTTTGTAACACACTCTGGGATGCCACTGGCCTTTTGAGCCACAAGGGCACACTGCTGGCTCATGGCCAACCTGTTGCCCATCAAGACGCCCCAGGTCCTTGTCTGCAGAGCTCATCTCCAGCAGGCCATTCCCTAACCTGTATTGATTCATGAGGTTATTCCTCCCCAAATGTTTATCAAATGCTTTAGGAGAAAATTGAAGTTGCCTTAAGAGATTGTCATAAGACTTTCTTTAAAAAGTTGTTTTTTTTTTTGTCTCAAATACCTTTCATTTAGAAATCTTAAATAATAATAATAATGAAATCAATAATACAAATGAAAAGGCTTTTTAAAAATGATATCTTGGTTTATTCAGTCTTTTCCTGGGACGTAGACGGCATAAAACTCTGCTGAGATTGACTATTCATCAAGATTTCAGAGCGGAATCAGAAAAATGCTCTCTCATTCAGGTGCCAATTACCTTTTTCTCTTGTACAACAGACACAAGAGCCCTGACCTGTCGTTACTGTGTGTAATGTACACTGTACACTGTAAGGACACTGCACATAGTCTGTTTACTATTGAAAACACCTCCCAGGCATTTGCTCCCAACAGATCCCTCTCCACATTGATCTAAACTCCTTTCTAAACTTAGTTTTCCCATGTTACTAGCTTTTCTGAGGGGACATTTCATGTGGCCACGCATAGGGCATCAGGGTGAGCTCCAAGCCAGGTCAGTCCCTACCTGTACTAGAACTAGTCCTGCTCAGGCAACACCTGGAGAAACTGCATATAACAGAGTGCAAACAGAGCTAACCTAAAAGAAGCGTAAGCAGATCCCCATAGCATTTAACAGAGAAGAGACGCAGCCATGTCTTCTGTGCTACACTAAGACTTTGGACCTTCCAAATAGAAGCTATTAATAAAAGGAAGGAATATATATTTTAAAAGATAACAGTTAAAGTATCTGTTAATCCCAGTGCAGTCACAGTTCAGAATAGAAACAGCTGAAAAACCAAAGTCAGTGGTGTTTTCAATGAACTATGAATGCAGCATAGAATGGCTGTGAACAGCGAGAAATGAAGAAGTATGTCACACTTCTGCTGTCAAAAGCTGGACACCATCCTACAGGCAATGTACAGAAAACATTTTCTCTAGGAGAGGATCCTTTTTTAAATGAATAGCGTCATCTTTAGATAAAGTTGTTTTTGCCTTACTGAAGTTAGGGAGAGCCAAGGGGACTGGCTTAGACGACCTTCTTTTAAATAGCTACAGTTAACCAAGATCCAAGCCAGTCCTGGAGTTTCAGCCTTTGTTAGATTTTATACATGTAGCTGTAACAATAGTTGTAGTAACTGGCATTATGGTGGGAAGAAAATTACTGCTTAATGATTAATTAGGTACTAGTGCTTACACTTAGAGTCAAAATCTCAGATGTGCTACTTCTGCTCTGGATTGTGCAAAGGCATGGAATAAAATTTAGAAATTGAAGGAAAAGCAAGAAATCCATTATGCAAAGCTGCAAACTGTGCAAAGGAAGAAAATAAATTCAAGAGTGTATTTGGTCTACATCCCTCTGGGAGCACATTTATTTGTAACAGTTACTGCTGATGTCACAAACGTCTAGCCTTGTATGTCCTTGAACACAGCAGGGCCACCTTTGTGATAAGGTTCCCAAAAACATACGAAAACTGTCTTCTTTCCCTGCTCTGGTTGCAGCAGTCACATAGACTGTACATAGGCTGGCACATAGACTCTTCAGGTGAAGGGAATGAAGAAATACTCTCTGGTCCTTGGTGCTCATTCTCGGTGCAACATGAGCTGGAAAAGGCTGAGCAGCACTGCTCTGCTTATATCAGCTGACATCCACAACATGTTAGCTCTTCTCCATCACTCCCTATTAGTATGCATCTTACTGACTGTGCTAGGAATGTCACTTTGCAGTAATGTTACTTAATATGAATACAAACCCAAAATGAGACAAGCCTTACAAAGGAAACTGCAAATCTGATTGCAAAGGGCTAATACAACAAGGCCCAAAAAGGTGAGGAATGGGCAGGTCGTAGTTTCTATGCACTTTTTCTATTCCCTCCCTCCACTACTTCTCATTTTGTGCAGAAGGGACAAAAAATCCAAGAGATTTAGATTCCATTCCATACACGCTGCTGCTCTTCCTGTTACACAGGATATAAGTTGTGACTGTGATGAACATAGGGAATGAATACACTGATAAAAATATCCATGCAAGTCTTCATTTGCCAGGATAAGCCCCGAGACTCTGGTTTAAAATCATTTCAGTTGCATGGGCTATTTCATGCTGTATTACCTTTTGCCTATTGTTCAAAGTTACCTCTTCTAAGGGTTTCATTTTTCATTAAGTTATTGGTCTAATCATGAAAAAGTAATTCCTCAGGGGGCCAGAAACTGCTGATTATCTCCTAATGAGATGAAGTACCTCTCATCTCTAGGTCACTGCCTCAAAATCATCCTCAGAGGCTAGAAGTGGTCACAATCTGTTGATGACAAAATATGTTAATGGTGGTGACTACTGCTGCCCCTAAACAAAGCACTTAAAGAAGAATTGAGTTAAAAATGCAGAACCTTGGAACTTTTAATTTTTCATTTCTGCTGGTTTTCATCAGGTCAACAGTGAAGTTGTGAAGTTTCATGTGAAACAACCTCAAATCTCACCTTCAGCTCAGACCAAATATGAGTTCAGCAACAACTTGTGAATACATCTCACCCATATATTTGTCAGGAATTTGTATTAATGTGAAACTGATTTTTTTTTTCAATATCATACTCATAGTGACATAAGTCACAAAAACAATTGAAAATCAGAAATGAAAAAATCAGTAAAAATTAAAATTTTGCTTAACACCATTCCATGATTTATTCATTGCTTTTTTGTATATATATTCATATGGTGTTACGACAAGTCAGTGGAGGTCAGACACCAAGTAACATGTAGCTTTGAAAGCAGATTATTTCAGGATAGCTCATTTTATTGGAAGATCTAGAAATATGGATTTGTTCAAACCTAAACAAAACACAAAATGAATTCCCTTGTTTTCCATGCACTGGAACTTCCATATTTCAAGGTTCGATATTTGCATATCTTATTCATATTCATATACACATATTGAGGCACAAATGAAAATACTATTCATTCTTATTAAAAAAAAAAAAAAAGCTAAAGATCAAGATTTTGACATTCAGGACATTGTACAAAAGCAAGTGCAGAAACTGAAATATAAATAACTACCTTCTCAGTATAAACATTTTTGCAAAAATTGTATTAAAACTTGTATTAAACGTAATTGTGCAGTGAGTTTGGTTTAAACAGAAATAAGGGGGAAAAAAAAAAAAAGGAAATCTGTTATTTTAAACTTCAGGAAGGCACAGAAAAGCAATCCTTCTTCCCATCCTAGGGCACAGATGTTTGCTGTCCCACTTCTGTGGGTGGAGGTGGCTGTCCTTTGTGTACAGTACACCCATACTGCTCTAGACTTCAGGGAGCAATGGACCCTCGCAAGGGCAAGAAGACCCTTGTAAGGCAAGAAGGATGCTTCCCTCTCTGATCAGCCTGGAAGCCAAATTCCCTTCACCCCTCTCTTTCAGGAGCACAGCTCTGTGTATTGATCAGCACAATGCAGCTGTCCACCCACGTGGTTATTAATGGATAATAAACAGCTCAAGCCCCAACAAACAGTATTTTTCTTAGCAAGCACCAGCCTGGAATCAATTAAATAACAACAAGAAGGGCTCTAAGAAGTGCCATCAATTGTAAAAGTTATTACACTCTCAGGATGTTTCACTGAGAACTCCCACACAAAGCAATCAGATGTTGACTGCTGCTGTATCTTAATCTGGAATATTCTGTAGGGTCACGGAGCCCCTCCAGCTTGCCTCCAGGAAGGAGAAAATCCTGTTTGCTGGCCAAAAAGCCTCAAAATGTTGTGTACCTTCCAATGGAGGTATGAGGAAACAGGCAGTATCCCATTTCAGTGCTTTGTTTAGCATCTTACTGTTTAGTGCATTTAAAAAACATAATGGCAGAAAAACACAGAGCAAATTCACATGATTTTAAGTACAGGACAGAAAAGAAGTGGATAGAAGTAACATTTATGTGCCAGAAAAAGTGAGATGAGCTTTGTTTTTTTTTCCTATGGTTGTTTTTCTTAATAATAAACAAGTTATGTTAAACAGTCCCAGCTATGTTCTATATTGTAAAGTAATTTCCAGCCTGCCTTTCTCATACTTCTCATACTGAGTTTGTAACAGCAAAGGAAAAGGAAAGCATGACTGACATCAGGTTACTCACCTACAGCAAGGGGAAAAAGCAAACAAGCGTCTTCACCAGAAGTCAGCAATGCCAAGCAGGTCAAATTTCCCCTGTGACCACACTTCTGACCTAGGAAACCATTAGTCCAGAAGTTTCAGCAAGAATTCTAGTACAGTAAGGTAATGAAACATACCCAGCATGCCTATTTTTGTTTTGCTATGAGGACAGAGAAGCTGTCATATCAAATGACAGAGAAATAAAAATCTGCTTAAAGGAACTAAGAAGAATTTACATGGTAGCTGAGCAAGGACTCCGTTTAGATAGGTGTGGGGCACAGGTTCCCTGTGCAGTCATAGGACTGCAAGTAGAGAAATAAATAGAGGGCTGGTAAAACACCCCTGGTGCCTAAATACTTGTAGCTGCATTGCTGGACTGCCTCAGCCTGTTAAGTGATAAACAGGGTGGCTCAGTTCATCCCCAATCTCAGTTGGGATTCAGAAACTCAGAAGTCAGTATATTTCTGTCTGTCTGCAGACCTGCCTGCCAGGCTCTGGTGCCCGCACCGCAACAGGGCAGCATGACCCACCTTGACTTATCTTCCCCATGGCCACAGCACACAGGTGGAGTGTGCCAGCCCATCTGCTGTGCCCAAAGGGATGCAGGACTGTGCCTCCCAGAGGTGTGGTGTCTCTTTGCATATCATAGCTGAACCACTCCTACTTTTTGTGAGCTACATAAATCAGTCCAGAACAAAAGAACAACTCCTCACGCCCTGGATACAAGGTGCTAGGATGTTCAGATGGGGTAGTCTATTCCAGTGGATGCCTACATATTTGCTGGGGCAACAACGAGCACTGACTTTCACCCTTGCTTGTTCATGCCCAACCACAAGATTAGGTGGTTAGACAAACTCTGTTAATCCAAGAAGCAAAAGTATTTAACCCAGATCAATCACTTGTATAGACTGAAACGGAAAATGTGGGCTGAGCCTTCTTGGATGTGACAGATAGGGAGGTAAACCAGGCTTTTCTAGAACTGGGCAAGCATTCCTGTGCCACTGAAACATTGTCTCAAATCTGAGAAACAGAGAGCAAGCTGGGGCAAAGTTGCATCTGTGAACACAAGATAGAAGAAAATACTCTATTTTATTAAGATTTCGCTTTTTGCACACTGCCTCATTGCCAGTCAGCAAGAAAAAAACAGCTCCTCCCCAGCAAGCCAGCTTTCAGGGCTCTCTCTGTAAGGCACCCAGCTCTTTACAAAGGGAGATCTTTGGGGCCCTTTCACTGAAGGGAAGCTTTGAGATTGCAGTTCCCAGCTCCTTTTGCAGTTCTAACCCAAGAATTTTATTAATGAGATAGCTGGGTGGATGTTTAAGAGGTTTGTGTCCGACCAAATCCCAGAAGATCCATTCCTATCTATGACATAGACTAGTCAAACCCAACAAAATTATTACAGCACCAGTGTTTAAAAAAAAAAACACAAAACAGTTACACTTGCTTTCACTGCTCCAAGAAGGCAGTATATTCCTCATAATACATTAATCATTACAAATGTGTCTGACTCTGCAGATTATTGTTGCCTGCTGTTTAATCAGAGGGAATTACAATGATAAATCATTTCTGTGGAGGAGGTTCACAGGCAGCTCTCCCAGCTGGGGACCCCAGGCTGCCGCCCAGGATGCTCCACCACCTGTCCTCCACATCATGCTCTTCAGATCAGGATCCAAGAGGAGTTCTTCTCTCCAGCCTTAAAAGAGTGATGTTAAATATGCAGCTTTATAACTTGATTTCCCAGCTGACCATGATCACAAGCAGGCTATGAAGGATTACATGCAGAAACTGGCCTGGTATCTGAGATGACAAATCAACTCAGGCATCATTACTGAGCACTGCTTGTTGAACAAAACTTAAGCTCTCGATCTAACCTGAACATCTTCAGCCTCCCACCCTTCCTTTTTCTTCTCCTGCCATCCTTCAGCTTTCCCCTTGGGGAAGGACTTGACAATAACCCATCACTTTGTGAAAAAGCTTTCTGGAGTCACGCGGATGCTAGTGCTGATGCTCTCATTGTGCAAAAGGCTACATTTGAACATGAATACATGTCCTTCTAGAAAGCAACTTTACTCAACTTATGTTTCTGGGTTCATTTTATCCTTGTTCATCTTTAGGACTATGTGAAATGGGATAACAAAACCACAGGGGGTAGTTTCTGAATCCTTTTTCTCTTCTGAAGTCACAGCATGAAAAACTTTTAAAATAATGAGATTAGGTGATTACTGTGGTCTTCTAGCCAAGACGTGTTTGTTTAGATGGCATTATTTATTTTAGAAATAAAACAACAGTTCAGACAGAGGCTCAAATAATCCAAAGCACATACTGATCCTTCTTTGAAGCTTAAGCTGTTTGAAAGCTTTGAATTTTACACTAAATGAGAGAATGTTCAAAAGAAATATATTTTTAACATTGGATTAGATTCATGACATTAAAAAAGTGTAGGGGTTGCTGTTCCAGAATGCCAACTCTTTCCATAACCCTTCTCTTTCACTTTCTGGAGAAAGTTTTCAGCTAAATATGACTTTATCCAGCAGCGAGCCACTTACGTGAAACAGGTGATACAGGTGTCACAGTTCTGGCCTGGTTTGGTTTGTTTCCAAGTCCAGTGGGGCAGAGGGACCCACAGACCTATGCCCCAGAAAAGGGGAAAAGGGGAATATAGGGAGATGGGCCTAAAAACAACACAGCAGCAATGAACTAAGGGAGAAAACTAATTTACTGAATATGGTAGCAGAATGTGAGATGACAAAATATGACACAGTATAATACAGTATAATTGGAATTGAAGCTAATAAATCAAATAAAATGAGAGTGTCCAAAAACTGAAGGCCTTGATCTAACGCTGAAGGCGAGACAGCCAGGGAGCACACACTGCAGAGACAAGCAGAAAGCAGAAAGGCAGTCTTGTGACTCCCAAGCAGTTTTATCTTTCCATCTGAGCAGAAAATGGAAATGGAACAGTGAAGTCTTCTGGGAGCTGTAGTTTTTCTCTTCTGGGGCAGGTACCCAGAAATAGCGACAATCCATGGGACTGCAGCATTAATTCTTTAACTCCCAGTGCACTACATGATGTTATGATGTGGAATACCGCTAACAAAAATCATAAAACCATCACAACTTATTTGCTCTGTCAGATATTTTATCTGCATTTATCATGCCAGTTTGATACTCTATATTAAACAACCATCCAGACAAACAAGAATCTTTTTTTTTCTTTCATCATCTCATTATCTCTCCAGAATTAAGACTGCTACTTAGCAAATCTTCAAGGGAGAAAATTGGTGCATAAGCCTAGTGACTCTACATCCTGCAGTAGAGGGGGAAAGCACCAGAGAGTGAGTTCAGGTCTTTTCTTAAAATCCTGTATTTCAAGACAAGACAACAAAGTACAAAACCTTCAGTATAGAAATGAAAGCTATTTGTGTAAATTTTCTCAAGCAAGTTTTATCTGGAAAAGTAGGAAGAGAAAAGTTTAGAATGAATATTTTAAATATTTTGATGAAAATGTCAAAAGGAAACAATATTTTTGAAAAATCACCTAAATTTCATTTTAGTAAGTGAAAAATTTAGGGAAAAGCTTTACTTTGTTTAAATAGATTTTGACAGGAAATCTAGTGAGAAATAGTCTTGTCTTACCGAGTATTTTTTATTATTGTCACTCATTGCAACTTTTGATCCAGAAAAAGTGAATCTAGAAAAAAACATATGAACAACTAATCTGACCTTCCGCCTAAAACAGACCATGGAATACCACCAAATTTTTCTTACAGCAAGTTTTGAAATGCCAGTTGAATTAAAACTTATTTCATAGAGAAACTTTTTGCTGAGTCTTGAGACAGTTTCAAAATAATCCTGGTTTAATGACTGCAGTTGCTGGCAGATATAACCCATTTCTCTAAGAGGTGTTTCCGTGATTGATTACTCTTATCTTAAACATTTGCCATTGATTTCTGTTCTGAATTTGAGTAGCTTAATCTTCCAGCATAAGAGTCTTTTTGCAGTATTTTATGCTTTCAGAAGGTTAAAATGTTGTCTCCTAGTAAATCTGCTTCTCATATAGGTACTTATCTACTGTGCACAGAAATCACTTACCTTTAAAGATAAAATAAATAGACTGAATGTCATGAGTTTTTGTAGTAAAGAAGATTCACCAGAACTCCAGCAGTTCTTGTAGCGCTTCTTTGGACATTTCATTTTGCCACTGTTTTATCAATTGTGAAATACAGTGAGTGGGGAATACTGTTTTACTTGAAACAACTTTTCTCAATGAAAGGCAAAGCTTTTCATGGAAACATATTGATTTACTGGAGATTTCTGAACCACCTCAGAATTAGGTGAACAATGAAAATATTTTCCAGGGACATGGCTGACATATGTTCAAATTATCCCAGTTTAAAGCAGACATCTTGAATCTTTACCTCACATAATCCAAGAGATTGATCTAATCACTAAGATACTGGTGCTCTGTGTTGATTGTCTCCAGCTGAAGCTATTCCAGCTTTGTAACTAAATGAATCTCAGCAGAACTAAACTGAGAAAAACAGCGGTCCGTAATGTGCTGCAAGATCCTTCTTCTGGCACTACTGCTGGCATGAAAGTCTCGGGTTCAAATCCTTGATATGAACAAGGCAGAGGAGACACCTCAGATTTTCAGCTTTCATCCAGAAGGAGATGCCATCATCCTGGGCGTCCTTTTGAGGCATTGTCTGGCAGAGAGGACATGCCCAGGCCCCACTGTGTTGGTAGGAAAATGAGGCAGCTACTTCTTGGGACCATAAAGCAGACTTAGACTTACTGTATGCCAAGTGTGCTGTCCTTCAGGCCTCTGCCTTGGGACAACTGTGGTGCTCTTCAACATCTTTATCAATGATATAGGCAGAGGGATCATACTCATCCTCAGCAAGCTTGCAGATGACACCAAACTAATGGAACAGAAGGAAGGGTTGAACAAACTTGAGAAGTGGGCCAACATAAACCTGATGAGGTTCAACAAGGCCAAGGGCAAGGTGTTCCACTTGGGTTGGAGCAATCCCAGACGTGTATAGACTGGGTGAAGAACTCACTAAGAGCAACCCTGTGGAGAGGCACCTGGGGGTTCTGGTGGATGAAAAGCTGACATGAGCCAGGAGTGCTTGCAGCTTGGAAAGCCAACTGTATCCTAGGCTGCATCTAAAGAGGGGTAGCCAGCAGGGTGAGAGAGATAACTGTCTTCCTCTTTGCCCTCGTGAGGCCCCATATAGAGTACTGTGTCCAGGTCTGTGGCCCCCAGCGAAAGAAAGATGTGGAGCTATTGGAGATGGTCCAGAGGAGACTACAAGGACAATCAGAGGGCTGGAGCACCTCTCCTACAAAGAAAGACTGAGGGAGATGGGCTTGTTTAGCCTGGGAAGAGAAGACTTCGCTGTGACCTTATTATAACCTTCCAGTTTTCAAAGAGAGCAGATGAAAAAAGATGGAGACCAACTTTTTACATGATCTGGTAGTGATAGGACAAGGGGAAATTATTTTAAACTAAAAGATTTAGGTCAGATGTTAGGAGGAAATTCTTTGCTCGGGGTGATGAGGCACTGGAACAGGTTGCCCAGAGAGGTTGCGGATGTCCCATCCCAAGAGGAACTTGAGGCCAGGTTGGATGGGGCCCTTGGCAGCTTGAGATGGTGGGTGGCAGTCCTGCCCACAGCAGTGTGTCGGTACAGGATAGGCTTTAAGCTCCCTTCCAACCTAAGCCATTCTATGATTTTATGATTCTGTAATTCTGTGAAGCATCTACGCTACACTTCACCCCATCAGGACTCCAACTACTTGAATTTCAGTCCATGGTGGACCCAGGGAGCAGCACCACTGCTTATCACATGTTAGTGTTGTGGTTTAACCCAGCAGGCAGCTAAACATCCACAGCCATTTTCTCAGTCTCCCCCTCCCAAAGAGATGGAGGAGAAAATCAGGAAAGAAGTAGAAATGTATGTTGAGAAAAAAACTATATACTAAGACAGAAAGTAAAGAGAGAAATAATAGTAATGACAATATGATACATAGATATATGTATTTAGAAAACAAGTGATGCCCAATTCAGTTGCTCACCACTTGCCAACCACTATCACTACCCAGCCAGTCCTTGAGCGGCAGCAGCCCCCTCCTGGCCAGCTCCTCCGACTTTTATGGTTTTCTGAATTATGCCATGTGGTATGGAATATGTCTTTGCCCAGTTGAGGTCAGCTGTCCTGATTCTGTCTCCTCTCAGCTCCTTGTGCACTCCCAGGCCCTTCATTAGAAGGACAGAATGAGAAGCTGAAAAACTGAAATATCCTTGGCTCTGTACAGCACTGCTCAGCAACAACTTAAACATCGGTGTGTTGTTGACATTGTTTTTCTCCTAAACCCAAAACATAGCATCATATCTGACACTAACTATGAAGAAAATCAACTCAGTCCCAGCTGAAACCAGGGCAGCTATCTTGTTCTCTTTGTGTTGCCTCACTTTCATGCATAAAAAGTAAAATTATTTCAGTTTTTCTGGGCTAAAAAGAATGCTACACCTTGGAACACCCTGAAAAACAGAATTCCTGCTTTATAGATTTTCTTGGTTTAAATACAAAAGCTGTATATAGTCACACCACATGTGATGATTACAGAGCCTCTTCTTCTGATTGATCTTTCCCTGCTTATGCAATAAAAGTCTCCATAGACTCTTCTCTTGCTACTACATCATCCTGAGAGTTCATGTTGCAATGATTATCCACCCTGACCCATCAGTCCTTTATCACAGTAATGCTTTTCAAAATATAACCTTCTCCTTATGAAAGTATGACCTACAATTTTCATTCCTACATCAATGATGTTGTGTTTAGCTGTATTAAAATGTTTGTTGTTCAGCTGAACCCCCTACACTGTCATCAACATACAGCTTTGGAAAGTTTCCATATGCCTCATCCTTCCAGCTGGAGCCAAAATTTCCACAGCAGATGTGCCTAAGGGAGCTGAACAAAGGGAAAGGTTTCAGAATGAGGAGTATGAAAATAGGAAAGCTGGGAGATTTGCCTTTACTGAATATAGGAAGGCAACTTAGAAAACCGCAGTGAAAAGATTTCTAGTCCCTAATCACCTACCAACTATCTCTTCAGTTCAGGAAAACAAGTCCAAGAAATGTGTAGCATCCAACACCTTCTGCAGTCTTCTCTGACTCTGGCATTTTATGCCTCCTGCTGCTTCAGTTCCTCATACAGGCAACCAGATTTGAAAGCTAGTCATGCCCTTCTCCCTCTCTGTGGCAACAAATAAAAGGCAGTCAAGATGGGAGATTTTGTATGTCTGTGTGGGGGTCTGTCTGCATTTTCCCAAAATACAGATATAATTACTGGGCCTCAGGCAAAGAGGAAAAGGGACAGAGAAAAAATCTGTGCCTGAAGGCACCTGGCTTCACAGCACAACTAAGTCCTGCATAGCTCTTCCAGGTAAAGGGATTATTCAGTTCTGAGATATTGCAGCCCCAAGAATGTATGGGAGTCAAGCTCTTACTTTTCTGTAGCAGAGGGTGGAATTTAATATTATTCAGGGTGGAATTTAATATTATTTTAGATTTTAGTTTTCATTTTCTTTTTTTTTTCTTTTTCCTTAATGACTAGCCAACCAGGTGTTCTTAACACTTGCTCTAGCTTCCTAATGCACAGCAATTTTCCAGAAGGGTAGGAACTGGTGAAGTAACTGTCTCTGTTCCAGGCCACATGGGTATGAAAAGGAGTCTTCTTTTTGTCTCATCCCCTATGAAACTGTATTCCCAGCTCAGTCTGTCCAAGCATGACACGTAGCTTATCAAAGATGCATATAAGCAGTTGTATAGGACTATGCCTTATACATGCAAGTTTGTCTTTGGAATTTGTCTTTTCAATGCATTCACATAGAGTAGAATATTTGCAGTTTATCACCCTGAATGAGTTCTTCTAATCAGTGTCTATTTTTCTTATTTATCTTAGGATACACAAGGGATTTATTCATCTCCACCTTTTCCTTAAGACAATAAACTCAATTTTCATGAGACAGTGATCCCTGAATGCTTTAGTGTGCACTCAAGGCTCCTGAATTGTACCTTCAAACAAGAAGACAACTTCCTGCATGTTTTTCATTCATAGACACCAAAAAAATTTTCTTGGAAATGTAGCTTCCTGAAAAGATCAATTTTTCCATCTAGAAATAATCTTTCTTTTCTTTCATTTCTCAAAAGCCAATGGATTTCCAGGGTCCAGAGAGTACAACCTGAATGAACAAGGCAGGAAATAATTAAGACAATATGTTCAATACATGCAAGTGTTAAGAACAAAAGTTCATCCAGGCTCTCTCAGTGTCTACTAACAAAAAAGTTCCACTTCTCATTGAAATATGTTCCTGGTTAGTTGTACAGTCCAAATTTCAAAGTGACGGTGTTTGGGAAAATTTCTTGAAAATCTCATAATTACAAATTTTCAATCCCAAACTGCCCAACACTCTCATCCTTTAACAATAATCAAAGTACAGCCTTTTATGAAGCAGATGAACAAATGTTATGAAAGCAATATTTGAGGGATAGTTAACACACCCATTAAAATATATTTCAACAGGAAGACTCTCATTAACTCTAATTGCCTGTTTTAAAATCTGTGATATCTTCCTGCTCTCACAAACCACTGCAAATGCAAAAGGAAAACACAGAGAACTGCTCTGTCCCTGAAGGCAAATCTGTGGTCCATACCACAGTGTCCATAAAGGACACCTAGACAACTTGCATGAGTCAACAGTAGCTCTCCATCGCCCATTTCTCTTGAGGCCTCTGAGCCTCCAGGCCCAGCAGGAAGCTGTCACGCAGCTATACAGACTCAACATTATTTCACACTGGGAAAACAATCAGTGTAGGTTAACAGAAACCCCCTTACACTTACAGAGTGGGGAAATTCTTGATTACCATAAGCTACAACCTCTTTAAAATATCTCAAGGTAGAGCATATTTCTGACATTTCTAGTTCTTTCATTTTTTTTCTAATTCACTCGTCCTCAGCAGGAGCAGTTACCAAGTGCGTGGGAGGACAACAACTGTTAACCAGAAGCAGCCTTCAAGGGCAAACAGCTCTGATCCAGGCTCTGGAGGAAGGAGGAGAGACGATCCCCCGATGAGGTAAATCTTCAAAGGGTATCATGAAGACTATTCTAGGCAACAGTGAAGTGCTTCCCACCCACCTCCCAACAGCTGAACATCTTTTTGCCTCAGTTTTCAGCTTCTAGACCAGAAGGAAACATAAACTGATTAATTTTTTCATTGTTATTGAGGTGCTGCTTATGAACTCCTTTGTGTAACTTTTTAGAAACAAAACTACTGAAGGAAATGTATAGCGTATGAGTTACAGTAAACAGACAACATGGGTAAAATACTGGTAATCCTGTGAAAGTTGAGATGGAGAGAGAAGAGTGGAAGTAGTCACACAGAGCTACTCTACTACCTTTTTGCAACTACTATGGTTTCTGTGGAGAATGACAATGGAAGGATACCCTCCAACTGAGGTAAATCAAAGAACTCAAGCATCTTTTTTAGAGCTTTCATGGTAAACAGCTGGTGGCTTAGGAAAAACTGTGATCGATTTTTATTAGCAATACGAATACCGGTCATCTTCCATTCGAAGCAGCTCTTGGCAGCTGTTTCTAAATATTATGCAAATTATTGGGCAGACTGAGCAAAAGAGAGGGTGGAATTCAGCCTGGTGGTAGCTCATTTCCTCCAGCAGTGCTCTCCTGATCACCAGAATACATGGGATTAGATTAATATCAAAGAAAACTGTATTTTGAGAAAATAACTGAAGTTTACCATTTGGTTTTCTCCTGCATTGGTGACTTCTTGGAGATATTCAGTAAAATCAGACAGATTGTACTCAAAGATTGAAATAGGATGGAGAGAACCCAAGTTCAGATCCCTGCTGCCGTGAAATTTGCTTTGTACCAAGCACAGCAAGCTGTAATGTCAGTATCCATCAGGCTATCCATTTGGCAATTCTGCACATTCCTTATACGTACAAAACACAAGTTTTGAGTAAAAGAGAACACAAACCAGACAGGTTCTTCCTCTCTCACATGTTGACATTAGCTGAGAATTGAGAGAGTTCAAGGAACTCACCCCAAGCTACAGCAGTGGATAAAAAGAATTTTTGTTTATAACTGTAAACACACGATGTAGTGACTAAATAAATAAATAGTGTTTCACACACATCCTTTCAAACAGAGACATAAGGGATATGCAGCCAAGAACTACATTTCTGAGAGAAAATACAATAAAGTGCATAAGATATGGAGGAATGTACAAACTGAATGTAAAGATCATTTCAAAAGAAACTGAATTTATAAGGCAGAAAGTAATACCCAGTTTTTCTGTAACCATTAACTAAAGTGACAAAGGGTATTTTTGAAATATTAGCAAATGAGAACCTTTACACAAGCACAGGCTTAGTGGAAGGAGAACACCTTCTCCATCACGGCCTTTATCCTACTTTAATTATTTGCATAAATTTATCTCATTATGTCTTATATAGGGTAATCAAATATTACAGTAGTGCTTTATCTTAATCTAAGCAATAATATATGGCTACCCACTGCTTTGTGATCAAATCAAATTCTTCTGACCTGTCTCTAAAGTTTCTTGGTGATCTAGCTTCTTGATGTATTAATTAAAGTTAAACTGGCATGAGCTGCCTCTATTGCTATTCATGTATGCAAAATTGTTATCCTCATTCTTATCTTATTCCATCCCGCATAGTTATCAGGCACTATTATCTACAGTGTCTTACGTAAAACATTACACTTAGATGTATTTAAGATAGTTCCACTAAAAAAAAAAAAAAGAAAAGAAAAGAAATATTTCTGTTATGGAAGGACTGTCTTGAAAAACATTTATTCCTAGAAATTTGCAAATGCTTAAAATACATTCTATGTTAATTTATAAGAGGCTTTGGTTTTCAAGTAAAAAACACAGAAATAGCACTAATTTTTTAAAACAAATTGCTAACTTAACAAATGCTTCTAATCAGTAGCTAGGACAGTTTCACTCTGAATTTGCATAAAGGATCCAAAACATGTCTCCTCTAGGATCCCTCAAGGTTTTTATTGTCCTGTGTAGACAATCAAAGAACAAAACAGGGTGCCTCCAAGTCATCTAAAATTCACTTTATGGAGAACCTGTGATTTTATTTTTCATCCAGAATGCACTGCTGCATTAATCGTGAATGGAAATTTATGCATATTCAAATCTCAAATAGCCAACAGGCTTTGGCTGGCTTTTCTTCTGTCCCTTCCGTTAAGCAATAATTAAAACTTCAGAAGCTCAGTTTTGCTTAAGAAATCAGCTCTTTATCAATTAATGAACTGATAGAGAATCACCAACATAGATATGTTACCTCTCTGAAAAGAACATGCCCTACTTTGTCGTGGGGTATATCCCAGTGCAAGTGCAGAGGACAGTCCAACTTCCAATTTCCCCAAGCACACAGAACAAGAACTCGCTTCCCAGGAAGAAAAACTGCTACTCACCTCTGTTTTATACTCATCTTGCTTTCAAGTTTATAGTAGGCATATGTAATTACTGACATGTCTAAATAAGGTCCTTTCTGCATCCCTTTTGAACTGCTATAACTAAATTATGTTTCAATATGCAAAGTATTAAGCCCAGAGAGCGACACTTTACTTCTTTTATGTCTCTCCAGTCCTGTTGACTTAATTGGAACATGAAGGAATAGAAACTTGAACTCAAAGTTTTCACTTTGTGTCCTGGATCCCAGGAATGGTACCTGATTCTGCCTCATCTTGCATTTTGTTTGTACACTGTGAGAGGGAGGTGGATAAATTGTAAACTGGGATTATAAAAATCAGCTATCTTCTGTTTGAACTGCATCTGTGTCATGGAAAAGTGTTGAGATTTATGCAATTGATAATTCCCTTGCGACCCTTAATTGAAAAGGTTTCAACCACCACCACTTCCTCCCCATCTTTTAATTTTTCCTCCATTTGCAATTTCAGGAAGGAATTGATTATTGTTCTTTACATGCAGAGAGTCAATAATCAAATGTAGTCACCTCCCTATATATAGGCCTACAGTCTTCTAATACTTCTACAAGGCACACAAAACAAATATTAACTCTAGCCAACAAAGAAGGGGAAGATAAATTTCAGAAAAATAAGTGTACTTATGGGTCTCAAAGAATTTGTCGTATCTTGTTACAGAGTCCAGCAAAATCTAAAGAAACTTCAAAAAAGTCTTACAAAACAATTACCATTTTGTTACTTCCTGAATAGTCTCAAAGGTATGAAGCTAACAGAGAAGGTTCTTGAAAAGGAAAGTAAAAAAATCTCTTTAAACTGAGTGAGTTGCAGTTTGTTACATTAGTAGGAGTATCTCCTTCTCCCATCAAGTTTAAGAAGAATGGGATAGACTGTTCCTCACAGGAAAACAATCTGTTCCTCATAAACAACTCAAGCTGTGAGAAAACTACAGCTACGCTTATACTGAGGATGGCATGTGCCACAGAAGAAAAGAAAGAGATCCAAAAATCCGAGCTCCTCCCTACCTCTACATTCCTTGAGATCATGAATTACAGAGATCTACCAGGAAGGGGCTTGCTAAACCCTTTCTCACTTTCTGTCTCTCTGGGAAATTGTCAAGTCTATATAATGTAATAGCCCCTGTTTAATCCACTCTCAAGGTTAATAAGTTGCCCTTAATACTGACATGATAGAAGCATGAGGCTAACTCTTCGTTAATCGTTCTTCCCTCTATGGATATTAAATTCTGAAGGTGAGTTCATAATAAGCTTTTGCACATTTATGGTTACAGTGGAATAGAAAAACCTTTGTTTCATCTTACGTGGGTTGGGAGGTATGTGCCTATGTGCCAATATATGTGTGTATATATATATATATATATATATACGCATACATGGACACAGGCTGATGCCTGTGTAAGTGTGTGAGTGTGCATTGCTTGGCTTGCTTTTGTACCACAGGAAATGTACCTGAAAGTTTATGAGTGTTTACCTGTTGTGCACTGAACTCTCAGTCATACACAACCCTTTAGAGGCTCTTACTGCCTCGTCTGTTTTTTGCAGGCTAAGAGTTGCTGCCCATAGGAGTGCTACAAGGGAAAGGGAGAAATTGTTTCCAGTGTCAGTTTATCTGCAATAAAACCACCTTCACCGATTCACCAGAGAAATAAATTTGGAACTTGAAGCTTCTCTACAGGTTATTCTGCAATTGTCAGTGACATGTTGACAAATGAACTATATTCATTCTTGCATACTGCTCAAGCTGCAGGAACTTCAACTTCCTTGAGAGATACAGAAAATAATAAGGTGGAATTATTTGAATATTATCAGTTAAAATTATACATCGTGCCTGAAATTCATCTCATCCTTCTTGGCTATCTGTAGTGCATAAGGGTTCCTTCACAACCTCCTTACATCACTTCTGATGTCAGTTCAAATTTAATTCAACTTAAAGATGACTTTCTAAATGCGGCTACTGGAGACTAGCAGGTACACCTTCATCAGGATACAACAAGGATATTTGAAGCCTGTTTGACTCATTACTATCCTTTCTCACAAGTGTTGCAGTACAACTGTTTCATGAAGGGCATTTCCAAAGATAGAGACAGACAGCATTTAAGATGTTGTGACATATCTCTCCTAAACTCTGCGCCTTCAATGTAATGATATGCCATCATGCCTTGTAAAAGATCACAAATGATGATTACAACACTACTGCCAAGACTGAATAGGAGAATTTCTGATATCAAAAATTTTAAACCAGTGCAAAGATTAACTCAAACTAGAAGAATTCTAAAAATAAGATAGACAGAAATAGGTGATGGATAGCTAGACTTTGTTCTATTCTTCTCTTCTATTTTCTTTCTCTCTCCTTTTGTGCTTTAGTTTAATTCTAATTCAAATCACCAAGAAGGTGTTTTCTCAAAATGTTCTCAATAATTTAAATATTTAAATTTAATAGTAATTTGTGCGGGGAAACTCAAATTCTTTCCCTTTTGTGGGGGAGTGGAAAATGTAGGTAGATGATAAAAAAGAATGACCGTATGTGGCCCCTAATTTATTGATCTGGCACATCAGAGATGGAAATATTCGCAGTGAATTTTTGCTTTTCTACACAATATTGAAAATTTAGAAAAGGAAAAAAAAATAATATTTTTTAGAAAAAGCAAAGTGCCCAGGTCGCTGAGAAAGGCTATCTGGGAAGGCAAAAGTAATGTGATATGAATAAGTGTCCTGCTTACTTTTCACTAAAGGAGACATTACATAAAGCAGCAGCATCATTGGTTTAGTCATAGCATTTTTCACTTCAAGATTTCAGTACATTGCCAGTATTTATTTTTCCACTGGGCTCACCCTCATGCTCTTTCTGGATATGCATAAATAAACTCCTGCCATATATGTTCACTTTTAACAGCAACAGTTTAAATGCTCTAGTCATAAGAGCTTATAAATTAGCATTAACAAAGAAGTTATGCTTTCATTGCAATCATTCCTCAACCAAAAATACCCCAAGCATGCAAGGGAACTGGCTTATGCAAAATTTTAGGATGTAGGAAAGAACAGGACGACTTCATAGATCCACCTCACCTCTCACTCACAAAAAGCTAAATTTTACACCAACCTAGATGCACATTGCAGTAATTTAAATTAAGACATTTCTCTGCCAGCTACATAAGCAAATGTACATATCAGCTAAGGAGGCTGTGTGCTTGTTTAGCCCCAGTCAGCCCAGGAAAGAGCTGGTTGCAGGGTGATGACTCTCCTAATCACTCTTTAGCTGGTGAGCCTTCAGTACCAGCACTGAGAATTTTTCACAGCTTCAGTTTGTTCGTGGCATCAGGAGGAGAATCTGGGGCTGCCCAACAATGCACTTTCTTTCCTAGCCCTTGCTCTACTTGCAGCCTAGCCCTCACTTCTCTGAGTAGTTGCTTTTTCTGGAGAATGAAGAAATGAAATACTTCCGAGAGCTGAAACAGCAGTAAAAATATTCCCTCACCCTTTGAAAATGGTGTGTGCCCTGCTGTTGTCTGTGCATGTGATTTTTCTCAGATTGGAGCTGCCACACTGCCAGCATGGTGAGCATCCAATGATATATATCACTCCAGTATACATAGCAGGCTGGGACAGCCCTTGCCTACAGCTTTCTCTCTCTCATCCATGCTCCTGGCTAGCAAGTAAATAGCTGCAGGAAGAAATGAAGCCAAAAGTTTTCCACTTTTTCTACACAAGTTGGTAATTAACATTTCTCTTTAATGCTCAGTAATGGAGAAATAAGGAAAAAAAAGGGTTAAAAACAATGCCAGTAATCAATGAAAAATTCTCTTCTTCTTGAACAAAAGTAAGACTGTAAGTAAGTACACAACAAGTAGAGACTCATAGACACTTCCATAAATAATCCCAGAGTACTGTCCTGACTGTCTAGTTATGCCAACAGTGCTACAGAGCTTATGCAGCTTTCAGGAAGAATTTTTTTCTGTTTGGACAAGTGTACCCTATATGGAAGAACAACCACTTTTAGTTTAACGGTTTTCAAGAATGGAGAATCAGTCACAATTAAGAAGAAAATCTTCCAGGATCAGTTACCTCCACAGTGTAAAATATGCTTCACATTTTAAGGAACTGTCTCTCAGGAATGTTACTTGACATATGTAGAGTAATAGATGGTTTCAAGTTCAGAAAAAAAAATCCAAATAAGCCTTAAGACAGAACATGCTATTTTCCCCAAATACCTTTTCTTTATGATGTTATGTATTAAAAAATATGAAAAAAGTAACTCCTCTTGACCTTCTGTCTGTCTACTTGCAGTGTGTTGCAGAAGAATATAGTGCCTTTGCTTTATCTTTAGTGGAGGCTTTTGCACCATTTGGGACTGATAACAACATACATATGCTGGCTAACACTCCCCTGAAGGAACCTAGAGTGATGGGAATGTTTACTTCATTGGGCAGGCTTCCTGGAAAAGCTTATTCTTGCAGTAAGGCATCTACCCTGGTTTGACCCTGCATTTGATGTCAGGATAATACATTGCTATAGATGTCACAAGCTCAGCATAATTTTCCTTCAATAGAAGCTCAAACACAGTCAAAGGAGGAGATGGTCTCAGAGGAGACAAGATCCAAGACAAGATCCAATTTAATTGCAAATATCTATACGATTAATAAGAGAAATTTGTTTATAACTTATGAATTTAAAAAAGAGCTAACATTTCAGTTTCTAGTGTGGTCCTTGATCCTACTGTTTGGCACATACATTCATTTTTGATCCCCTTATGTATGTGATAAGTTAATGCAACTACACAATATCAGCTCTGTCCAGCTATTTCAGAAGGAACTTGCATATTTACATACCTTACATTCATATACTATGTAACAAGTGTACTAAATTTAATCAATTACAATTTATTATTTTTTCACTGAAAAACATGAAACAACTGCTTCTATACGTAAGCATTTCAGACAAAAATGAAAGGAAAAAAATGACAATTATTTTTTTCATATTTTACTTCCCAAATTAAGGAGAAAATCAAACAGTACCCTACAGTAGGTTCCATAGGAAAGCATCAAGGCAAGTCTTGAATATCTCTGGAGAAGCAGACGCCATCACCTCCCTGGGTAGCCCATTCCAGTGCTCTGTCACCCTCAAAGTAATGAAGTTCTTTCTCATGCTCACATGGAACTTCCTGTGTTCCAGTTTGTGCCCATTGTCCCTTGTTCTGTTGCTGGGAACAACTGAAAAAAAGCCTGGTCCCATCCACTTGGCACCCACACTTCAGATATTCATAACCATTGGTAAAAACACTCCTCAGCCATTTCTTCCCCACAATGGACAGTTCCAGGGCTCTCTGCCATTCCTCATAAGGGAGATGCTCCAGGCCCTCATCATCTTGGTGGTCCTCCACTGGGCTCTCTCTAGAAGTTCCCTGTGTATCTAGAACTGAGGAGCCCAGAACTGCACACAGGACTCCAGATGTGGCCTCAGCAGGGCAGAGGAGAGGAGGATCACCTCTCTCAACCTGCTGGCCATGCTCTTTGTAATGAACCCCAGGATACCATCAGAATTTTTTGCAAGTAAAGTGAATTTAATGTAAATCAAACTGATGGTTTTCCTCTGCCACCTCCCGCTGTCATTGGCAGTTTTAACTAACAACAATAAAATCTTCAATCACAGCTGATTATTGCCTTAAGGCCTCAGAGCTGGAATGCTACATCAACTACTAATTTTCACGTTGCTTCCATAATTTACATCACTTTTCTTGGACAGAGTAGGACCCTCTCAGACGAATCAGCATTTCTCCACATGCACACAGGACAGACAGGAAGGTCACAGTTTTGTTTACCTACAGACTTCCTTTACCAAAAGTGAGCATAAAATGTTAGCGCACTGACATTGATCATAAATGACCACAAATCACTTTAGATCAGATCAAAAAGCATTCACTACAAGGCTTTACCAGGGATCATGTTAAAGGCCTACAGTGAAGAAAAAATACAGTGTACACTCAAGATAATTTCCAAAAGGATCTACTTGACTTCTCAAGAAATGGATATTAACAAACAGATCTTAAGATGTTAACTGTACTGAAGCCCAATGTTGCCCAAATCACGACTCTTTCCTAAACCGCCCCCTTATACTCCTCTGTAATATTAAGGCAAATTGTCAAAGCTCCTGGAACTGTTGAATGTCATCAGAAGATTATTCATAGATGAAGGATCCTCCAAAGAATGAAATAGTCCTAAGGTTGCACTTTTTCACCTCCAAAAAATAATTTGTTTCATCTTTTTTTCTCCCTAAATATTACTAGTTCTTTTTCTTCCCAAATAAGGTATTTTCAGTGCATCTTGTCTTCTAATATTTGTCTTTTAATCCCTGTCCTTTCCTGCTTGCTTCCATTCATTTCTTCAAACCACAGGACAGCTTCACTGCTGGTTAAGTCTGGAGAATTTTAGGATAGTACAGAAGAAGACAATTACTTTAAAGGTTTGAAAGGCCTATCACTGCACTCTGCATGCCATAAGGTGCCAAAAAGGCACAAGCACCTAAGATTGCAGTAAATTACATGGCACACAGTAATTCATAATGAATTACAGCTTGTTTCGAAATATGAACTCATTTGGCTCAGCTGGCTGTGCTGTTCAAGTGTTTAAAAACAATTATAAATAAAAAATAAACTGACATATTGTACAGCCAAAACAGAAAATTAAGTAGGGAACAAAATGGGAACACACTGCCAGGAGTACCAGAAGCATCTTTCTGAATTGCCCTGAAGTTGTTTTTTTTTCCTAACTGACAACAAATCACTTCTTTTTGTTTCTTTTTGGAAATGAAATTTGAGTTGGTTTTCTGTGATTCAATAATGAAGTTTCTTATCCACTCTCCTTGCCTTTCTCCAGTCTTGCAGCAGCATGGAATTTTATTGCTATTGGGCTGCAAAGCCAAAACTGCACTGAAGAGCTCAATCAGCCCATATATCTGCACCAACTCCAATTATTTTTCCCTTGTTGCATTGTCTTTATATTCCAAATGTATTAATAAATAATACTTATATCGATTCAGCCAAAGTCTACAACAGCTTCTGTAAGTTGTTGGAAGCGGCTTCAAAAAATTTTGTTGAGCTAGGTTTGGCAAGTTTGCCTGTCAGGTCTAATACTTTTGTTATTTGGAAACATAAGCATAAGGCAAAAGGTGGAAATGACAGATACCTTTGTGCACTGATATTCAAATCACTGCATGAAAATCAGGTAGAAGAGAATACTGTTATTGTATGAGCAGTGCAAGACAGCAAAGGAATTAGAATATTCCTGATATGCCAAAGGGGTTTTCATGGCCACCACACTTCTAGGAATGAAATGCCCAGTGACAAATCCAATTACTCAGAGACTATTTTATCACTTCACTTGAAGAATAACAAAATAATTATTTTAAAATATGGCTGTAATCAAAGAGAAAAGATAACAAACAAGACCCAATGGAACTATCTATCGCAAAGCTGTTTTGCAATGTATATACTTCCTCAGCATCTCAGCTAACTTTCACCTCTATTTCTCATTCTCCTCTGCTAAGGAGGAATATGCATCAGTTAATATGCCTCTCTTATTTTTGCCATCTTTGCTTCTTTCTTTGCTGCCCTCAAAACAAGGGGAGAGCTCAGAGCTCCTTCATGAATACTAAATTAACAATATTAATTCTAGAGCCATTCCTCCTTTTCTTTCTGTAAGTATTACATGAAGGCTAATGTAATGTAAAATTGGGAAAGAAGACTTCAACCCACATTTATATTGTTAATTTCTGAGTGGTTGCTTTCCTAAATGTGATCATTTCCTACCAAACAGCTCCATTAATTTTCCTAAACTTTTATTAACTGAAGTTTATTGCTCTGTTACACATATCAAAGTAGACTGTGATATCTGTGCTGTTTAAGTAGCTCCATCACTGACACTGCCTCATCTTCATTGCAAAAAAATAATTTTTGGAATGAAGATGTACTGACAGACAAAAGAGACTGTAAAGAAAGACAGCATTTTGCACAGGCAAAAGTTGCTTTTAAAAAGGTGTACAATTATGGTCCTTCTGCAAACATTGGAGTGAAATGAGGGAGCTGAGCCCCCAGTTAGATTTCCCCTCTTTAGGAGTATTTCCTTCCTACTGACGTCTTTGGACATGAGGCTGCTCAGGCAAAAAGTTGGTTAGGAGTATTTCATTGAATCTTTGAATTTGACCCTGCCAAGTCATATTCAGATGAGGATTGCTTTCCTGTTCTAGTAGAATACAAAAGCCATTAGACCAGCAATTAAGATTTCAGAGATTTTAGGTCACCATGTAGAAGAATGTACAACAAACCTTGTTAAATATATAGTGTCTCCAACCGAAGAGGGATAGAGGACTCCACCAGCATACGGACATATGCTTTCTAAGTAACTGTATTTCCATTGTTTGAAAGATCCTATTTGTTCACAGAGCACCACAGTGGATCACATGTATGTATGTATTCTGCCCCAGCAGAGACACAAGCCTTTCTATGATTGCCAAGCCTCTAATGTCAAGGCTTCCATTAACTACAGAAATGTTGCTATCACTTCTACTAATAATAGCAACTTGCCAGACCTCAGTTGCTTAATGGACTTGAAAAATGCATACAGCTAATGATTTCCTTGATTTGCTGTCAAAGTGGAGATCAAAAATAATCTCAAGAGATGCCAAACTTGGCCTTTTCAAAATTTTATGCTTGTCAAATTTTAGTGCAGAAGATGGATTATCAATGCAAACACTGGGAGAGTAACAGTTTGACGTGTACAATGCCTCAGACTGATTCGGATATATAGACATTTGGGTGTCAGCAGAATCAGAAACAGGACAACATGTCAGTGGTGCTCAGAATGTATTCTTCTAGCTCCTGTTCAAAAAGGACCTATTACCATTAGCTTACCCTCAAATTCATCATAGTTTTTTTCTATTCAAGAACAATCAGACAAACAGTAAAGTAACCCTATCTGTAATGCCTCCCACTTCTCTACAATTAGCTTTCCTTCTAAAAGCCTGCTACAGGCCATATTCACTGCGGGAAAGAATTGCAAATTGCGCAGGAAACCTATTTCCCCTTAGGGAAGGAGTGGGCCATAATTTTATTCCTTAACATTATAAATTAGTCTTTTCATTGCTTTAAAAGTTATAAAATACATTGAAAATTAATAACATCACTGTTATTAATTGTGAACCACCAAAATGCAAAACTTTCTACAATAAGGAGGCAATATTCTCAGTGGGACATTATCCTACTGGCAAAGAGAAATTACTCAGGAAATAGCCATGCCTGAGTCAACTGACAGAAAGCAATCAGAGCTTTTCTCCAGCACTTAGAAAACAGGCCAGAACATAATTGACTCATTGCACTTTTTGAAATAAACCATTCAGACAATGTACAGAAAACATAATCATGATACTGGAGTCACAAATCCTACAGAATGAAAGAGCAGCTAAGAAATATATCAAGACTCAGGTCAAGACTAACAAGACCCTGACATAATTGACAGATTAGATAGCTAGACTGGCAGACCACTTGTAAATAATGATGCAGCTGTACTTAACATAGTACATAATAATATTTCACTTTATGAATCTACACTCAGGAATTACACACACTCTTTAGTCTGCGCATGTACATACATAAGGGAAGAGACAAAGACAATTTATGAAAAGACTACACACACAGTCAATGTGATATGAGTAATGACCACTCTGGGCAGCCTGTTCCAATGTATCACCACTCTTTCAGAGAATAACTTTTTATAATATTCAACCTGAACCTCCCCTGGCACAACTTGAGGCCATTCCCTCTCATCCTATCACTGTTACCTGGGAGAAGAAGCTGACCCCCACCTCGCCACAAAATCCTTTCAGGTTGTTGTAGAGAGTGGTAAGGTCTCCTCTGAGTCTCCTCTCCTCCAGAATGAACAATCCCAGTTCCCTCAGCCGCTCCCCATAGGACTTGTGCTCCAGATCCTTCACAGCTTTGTTGAACTTCGTTGGTGGACAATTATGACTCCAGTTTTTGTTATCATGCCAGTGACAGCTGCCCTAGAAAATCAGAAGGTGAGTACTACGGCTTTGCTCTGGAAATGGTGATGATCAAACCAGAATCCCTTTCCTCAGTACTACCACTTTTTGCCCATGCTCAACCAGCAATATATATATATATATACATATGAAGTTTACAATCATTCAAGTGTCATCTGGATGTATTTGTTTGTTTTGAGGGATCTAATTATTTTTCTACGGCTTTCATGTTCATTATTTTAACAGTTAACACGATGAAATTATATGTTATAGTTCTAGTGGCTGAACTGTGCTTCCTGTATTTCAGGTTTCCTGTAAAGTTTTAGATAAAAAGAAAACTGCATTTTTTTTCACTAATTGAAATAAGTGACACTAAGTATGATCTGCAATAGGACACCAGTGATTTTGAATTAACATTAAATGGGAAACTGTTTAATATCAATTGTTATTAAATGGGCACATTAGCATTAAATTAGTTCTAAATGGCATAAACAAACCTTTCCATTAAGCAAGCCAATATTAAGTGTATTCAGTCTTTTACAGTATGGGCTGTTCAGTCTCAGGTTCCCTCAGATGGAGGATGCTTCTTGATAAATGGGCATTTATCCCATTTATGCCCCTTTAGCTTTCAGCTCCATCTGATTTCTATTATAAATATTCAGTGGATAAGACATTCTTGTAAATTTTGCTGTGCATTTATTCTATGGATCCTGCCAAATAATTGTCCTTTTCCTTGAACCTTCTCTTTGAGCTTCATCTCACACACATATCATTAGTCATTTTTTGCTGTTCCGCAAGATGAATTCGCAGGGTTTGATACTTCTCCAATTTAAATGTGGACCAACTGCTGATATCAGTAAAACTGTACTGTATAGGGAAGAAAAAAATGTAGAAAAGGGCTTTATATTTTTAAAAAAGACATTCAGTGCCAGAGCACACTTCTAAGTTATAAGAACTGGCAGCTTCTAAGATTCAAGAATCATTTTAGAAGTGAGTTTTATATTAATCAAAAACTGCTCATATCGGAATATTTATCTTTACTGGAAATCCTTGTCCCTAGCTGAATGATTGATAGCTGTTCAATTGCATGCTGAGTAGGGTACATGCCATGAATTTTACTCAAATGAAAACCTACAGGAAAAACTATTTGTGGTGGACCATATCTGAAAGCTAAATGTTTGGATAGTGTTAATGAGAAATTATCACACTCCTCTGCCTGTTTGATAATCTGAAGTTCCTCTAAAACCTTGCTTTTGGATATGAGAGGATAAAGCTTGAAATCTCATTTATTTATAATGAAAGAAGCCTTGGTTTTATAGTCACCAGATTAACTTTAAGCCATACAATAGACAAGAATTCCTGGATCATTGAGTCTCCTGCTCCCACAGAGATCATGTCTTTAACTCACTGAACAAATTTATCAAATTTCTACTTAAAAGTTATCATGTGAGACTCTCAAAAGAAGCACCTATGTGTCGCATCTTGAGTTTGGAATTGAAGTATCTTCCCAGAAGGGAACAAAAGACATATGTAGTGTATTAATGAAATAATAGCATAAATACACTTATTTTCTTAAAGGAATTTTTCATGCTTTCATCTCAAGATAAGGAGTTTCATAGCTTAAAATTTCTTTTCCAGTGAGATTGTGAAAGATCTAGCCTATATATTCTTATATATATGAGCTGATTTAAAGAAAATGAAAAGCAATTCTTGCAGTCTGCAAGCACTGAATCTTACTGAACTGTCTTCAGAGAGAAAACAAAATAGCATTGTACAGGAATATTGTGCAAAGCAGCTTGTCCCGTGTTTGTGAAGTGGCAGCATGTTAGAAAACTGATGCGACAGTTTGATGGGTTTCCATGGAAACCGCTAGACTTGAATGCATGGGTGCGCAAGTAAGCTTGCCAGGTGCCCACTGTTGGTTTGAAGGAGGGAAAAATTACATTTCTATGACAGCTATATAGATTAGCTGAGCAAAACACTTTCCAAAGTGATGTACTTGCAAAAATAGATAAGCACTGTCCAGACTAAAATTTGCTTGTACTTCTTACAGCAAGCTGTGTAATTCGATCTCCCCTTGAAAATGTCCAGATTGCAGTTTCTGCCCACTCACTGTTTCACCCCAAATACTATGGTCATCTGCTGCAAGGTAATTTTCTGGGGGAAAAAAAAAGAAAAAAACAAACTCATAACACAGCAGGTGGGATGAAGATACTAGCACTGAAATGGGAGACTTATTCCCTCAAAGAAAACCATGCAAGCATTTTGGACACCAGTAAGATATGTAATAGAATGAATCAAAATAGGGTTTGTTTTATAATCCTTTACATTCGTAACTCCTGTCTGATGGGATATTTTAAAATATCTGAACATAGCCAGGCTCTCAGTTGCTATAAGTCATCATCACTTTGAAGAAATCAGGGTAATTTTGAAAGCTTCTCTAAACAAAGGATTTAACACAGTATTCTTTAAGGTGAGGATTTAGATTGGGAACAGGCTGAATTGTACTGGGTACCTCACATGTACCTTTTCTCAGCATGAGGATGTTGTCTTCTTCAATAACTCTTGGAACGCACTTAGCATTTAAATAAGCAATGCAAATACCAGGATGTTGCAGTCACACCAGGCTGTACAAAAGACTTTTGCATATGAGAAAATATAAAGAACCTAAACTGTCTGGAATAACTCCAAAGAACATAGTGTTAGGGTAGAAGCTCAGATGTTTCATTGTTTTGTCTAGGTCCGTGATTCTCTTGCACAGTTGGAAATGAAATTTTTTTTGGTCATCTTGTAAGAATCTTAGAGTTCCTGGGAAAAACAACTTTTAAGCAGACTACAGGTGTTGTGCTCTGGGAAATGACAAATAACTGGGGAATCTTGTGTGTCCTCATCAGTGTTGGACATAGTTGTGCCTTAGGAGTTTGCATATTTATATGGAGTCTACACTCAGGGCATTTACCAGAGAGGTCAAACAAAAGAACACTGGGGCTTATGCTAACCAAAGAGACTTTAAAAATACTTAGGCTCATTTTTATATATCCCAAACTAGCCTAGTAAGTTGCCAAAATGACAGTTCCCTTAAGAAGTCATTGAACAAAAGCTTAGAACTTTCATGAATTAATGCCTTGAGCTCTGTCAGTGCCCAGAAGAGCTGCTGTTGTACAACTGCTAACACAGATAGCGAACTCAGATTTTGGATCACTATCACTATTAGTAACAGACTAATAATAACAGTTAGAATCAGCTAATTAAAAACAAAACAAAAACAAACAAAAACCCAACAACACCTGCAGACATTGATTCTTCTTTGACTAGAATGGGTATTTATGCACTCAACTCACATGGAGATTTGCTTATGAGTTTTTATGCTTAACCTCCACTAAACAGCATCATTAGATTCAAGTATTCACATTAGTAATAAGGGACCATTTTAAAAAGATGCATTTCACACAGCAGTATCTTAATTATGTATGCATACAACTTGATACTAATTCAGTGACTGTCTTTCAAGAACAACACCAACTTGACAGATATTAATAGCAATACTCAACAGAAGCCTATACTCAAACATATATATTTTTTAATTACTTGCTTGCCGTTTCACAAAAAATACCTTTTCAAAACATATGTTGTGTCTCTATTCTAAAAGTGGATTGCTGCCTTTCCTTTAAATTTTGACCTAGACCTTACTAAAGAATCCAATCATGAGTCCTTTCAAGGGTTAGCTACTGATACACACAGCTGTTGCAGTTGTTGCTTCTTTTCATGTCACTTCTCTTGCAGATGAGACATTTGTGCTGTAAGAGTAGAGAAGGTGGGAGAGAGCGCTATCACTGTGCAGAGGCACAAAACAGTCTCCAGGCCCCATAGCTGGTCCAGTGGGCTGAGAACAGAACAAAATAACAGCTTCAGAAAATGTACTAATGACTGTTTTGTACATATGTCCATTATGGCATTTACAACATTATTGTGGTACTTTTCCATTATTTCATTTGACTAAATCACAGCTTCAGGATAAAACGATGAGACAAAGAGAATCTTGTACAAATGTATTTAGTATAATGGCTGAATGAGCTGACTCTGGAGAATCTTGCATGTTCAGGCAATATTTTCTTTCTGGGTTTTCTTGACACTAATTCTGTTTCTGGCTTCCTATAATACATAATTAATATGAAAATTAAAGCATGAGTGGAGATCAAACAGAAAGTCACAGTACTTGAACTTTGTTGTTCTTCCTTTACTGGACCAAATAATTTGTATTACAGTAATGCAAACTCTGTTAACACTAAGCAAATATCAATTTCAAAAACTAAGGACAATACTGGACATCAA
The DNA here is from genome assembly GCF_002078875.1 of Numida meleagris. Taxonomy (NCBI): domain Eukaryota; kingdom Metazoa; phylum Chordata; class Aves; order Galliformes; family Numididae; genus Numida; species Numida meleagris. The sequence continues at coordinate 58,536,923 of NC_034409.1, read as the reverse complement.
GATGCTAGCCAAAGGATTTGCAGAAGATTTGTTAATAAAACATAGGCAGTTACATTTTTCTGAAGACAAATTACAAAGCATGAACCTTTTAATCCCTAACTACTATAATTTTCAAAAGAAGTCAACAGACAAGAGCTGTTGGTAGGGCCCTGTAACTTCACTTCACATTACATACATGTAGTCTTTGATAAAGGCTTGATAAATGGGAGATTCATTTACTGGTATTTAGCTGGAAGTGACATTCTGCAACACTTTCAAGCCTATCAGACAGAAAAAATATTGGCCATATAATGGGCCTGAATATAGCAACAGGTAACTTTACACTAGCTACAATTACCTCCATGTCATAAGTGTATCAAAATGCACATGAAAAAATAATTTTGAAAATGAGAAACACAATTCTGAAAAAAAAAATACCTTGGAATTCCCTGAGGGTATCTGGAGTTTTAAGAGCCTTAAACTCACATGGCTATACATTTTACAGGTATGTACATTATCCAAATGCTGCTGTCAAATAAGAATGTCTTACCATACAATATTCTCCAGAGCTTTGTTCAGAGATTCTCAAAATAGAGCCTTAGCAAAGGTTTCCACAGGCTTTGAATTCAGGCCCTACAGTTATCTCTCATACTGACACTGGGTACTTTGAAAAAATATATTTGGCTGTATTTAAACTTTATTTATATTTATTTATATTAGAAAATTTATCAGTTCTGTGAATAATGATCTGACCATAGCGATAACATTCCTGTCTTTCATGCAACAAGCCAAGAACCCAATGAAGTAATAGAGAACGGCATGGACTTCTTGCGAGTTCTACTTTACTTTCAAAACTGCCCCTACGCTGTTTTGCATGGACACACTTTCACTGAGACAGCTATTGCTTCTTCAGATGTTGAGGAGGTTTTCTTCTGGAAAGAACTGCACTCATGAAGACATGGGAACATCTTGTATTTTCATGGAAGTTTAACTTGGAAGACAGATAGCCTATTTTTGGTACTCGTAACCTGAATATGGGACACAGATGTACAACATATATTCAGTTTGTTTGAATCAATTCTTAAAAGCAAACCACAGCCAAGGTAGCTCAGGAATAGAACAACGACCAGGAGCCAGCTCAGGCTTCCCAAATGCTTTGATTCATCAAATAACTATTCACGTACTCCTGGACTTTAAGCAAACAACATATAGATGCAAAGGCTTAAAACAAAGTTCATACTTAAACATTGGCAGGTGCCTTCCAGAAAGGGCATTTAAGCCAGTAAGAAAAGTTGCCCTGTGTTCATCCCATGTGGTAGTCATATATTCTGCAGCAACTTTATAACATGTAAAACATGATTCAGGAGAATAGTTTCCATGTTGTACATGTATTTCACTTCTCAGTAACACTTCATAACTATAGGCTATTCAATAAAAATCTGACTGCAATAGGATTTTTTAGATTGGCTTACCACATCCCTCAGATTCAGTCATGGGAGTGCTGGCTGGAAGTGATCACTGATACCTCTGGGCCTGTATCACTTAAGAATCAGGACTACAGCCAGCATAAGACTAGATCAGATGTGGCTTCTGAGTTCTTAAAACCTCCAGGGATGAAGAGTCTCTGACCTCTCTGGATAACATGTTCCAATACTGCAACACCTTCCCAGTGAAGAATTTTTGCCCTGATGTTTAGGGCAAAAAAGCTGCAATGTGTGACTATTGTCACACATTGACCAAAAAGCAGCTCCCAAGCTGCAGTGTGTGACTATTGTCCCTTGCTATACATTTGCTACTATTGCTAAGATTTTGTCTCAGTCTTCTCTGTAACTCCTGGCCAAGTAGCTCGATGCTGTTACTTAGCCCCAGATCCTCTTCAGCAGGCTGGAATAGTCCAGCTCCCCATCCTCTCCTTGTAGGTCTTGAGGACCCTGATCATCAAGTCCTCAACTTGAACATCTCTATTTTCTCTCTTTCTCCCTTGAACTGGAGAGTCCTCAAACTGGAAACTATGTGAAGTGTGACTTCGCCAGTGCTGAATTATCACCTTCCCCTGGCCATGCCACCGCTAAGGTTTCTGCCATGTTGTTGGTGGCCTTTTCAAGGAAAGCAGCTGCTAACTGTTACACTTGGCATCCGCTGTGACCCCAGGTCTTGTTCAACTGGCAGCTGCTTGGGCATTCTGTCCTCAACTTGCTGGTGCCTGCTGCTGTTCCTCCCCAGATGAGGAGCTTTGGATTCCTCTTCCTGCACTTCAGGAGGTTTCTCTTGGCTCAAGATTTATTGGAACATAACTCAGCGGTTCAGTATGTTAGGTATTCCCTTAGTTTAGCATCATCTGCAAATTTGCTAAGGGTACATTCTGTCCCTAGTGTTGAGTAATTAATATTAATACAAGCTAGAGGAATTAGTACTGATTAGTTGTTATTCCATCGAGCTCCCAAAGCTCAAGTGAGAAAAATGAAACATCTCAGTCAGGATTTCTAGTTGTCAAGAAAGAAGTATGGAATGTCAGAGTCCACAAGGCAGAAACATCTGCTGAATAGTTCGTGCTTGCTGCAGTACAGAGTGCTCAAGATGAGTGTGAAACAAAGGGATAAAAAGACATACTCTAAAAGAATTAATAAGAGCAGAACATATACACTAGCTAATAAAATGTGGATAAGAAGTAGCAAGGTGAACAAATTTTAACATTTTTACTTAGTCCACAGCATTTGTATTCTAGCGGACTATGACTCTGTATGAGTTCTATCTGCAAACATTTGAATTCTACACTGTGAATTTATCCTCCCCAGTGAGCAGTATTCCTTGGAGATACATCAGAAGTAGAAACTGAAAACAGGGCTTCGCAGTCTCAATTCTTTTCACTATAGGATCCTCCTTACAGTTATAGAATCAATTTTTCTGTGCCTGGAGAATATTTTCCCAGGTGAGTCAGGACTGATAATATCTTACAGGATAAAGTATAGTTTTCTAGGAGCCAAGCTCAAGTTGCACACAGGAAAAAAAAAAAAAAAAAAAAGAGAACGAACTACCATTTGCACCCATGAACTGACTAATGTGTTTGTACAGTAACTTTCTCCTTTAAAAAAAAAAGATCAAAAACAGGCAGGAACAAAAGGTATTACGCAGGCTTTTTTCCCTTGAGCACAAGGTATTGCATCTCATTGAGTTAGAAGAGATCTCCATTTTGTTTGACCTTCTTCTACATATCACCTATTCTCA